>NW_010363416.1:219556-226588 GCF_000414095.1 Morus notabilis | reverse complement strand
GGGGGCGCCCGCCACTTCTGGGTAAGGGTCGCGACCCTAGGGCAGAAGAGCTCTGGGCTTCGGCCCAAAGCTACAACTAAATAAAAAAAAAAAAAACCCGGGCTCATTTTGGGCCCGTGACAGAAAAGGAAAACACAGGCCCGATTGCGCCTGTGCATTTAAAGTAAGGGCTGCAGGTTATTACCTGCGGCCATAAAGAGAAATAAATTGCCAATTTTGGCAATTTTGAGTTTATTTTAAACTCAAATTTGGAGATTTTGGACAATTTGTTTCACCCATTAAGAAATTGAGTGCAATATTGCACTTAATTGTCTTGTGTTTTGGAATAAATTGATTGAAATAATATTGTTGTCAAAGTAACCTCTGTTGTGGATGTTAATTCATTTTAGAATATAAAGATGTGTATACCTGTTATTTATGCAAATAAGGATCGGCCTAAAGGAAGGTTATTATTTGGCCGAATAATGAGTATACCTGTAGTAATAAATATGTGACAATTATAAAGCTCTCTATGTGAGCAATAGTCGGCCCAAAGGAAGGCTATTGTTTGACAGAATTTATTGTCAATATTTAATTACTGTGCGGTGAGAACCACTTACAAGCTGATATTTTTGGTCCAAAGACTAAATATCAGTGTTGTGCTAGGTATCTTGAAATGGGCCCACCACCTTGCTTCGAGTTGTTTGTTTATGTCATGTATGCATTATATGGTTGATTATGCTTATGAGTATATTTTATTTTTGTTCTCTATTTAGTTTTTGCTACTACTGTGAATGTTTATGCTCAAGTTAACGCAATCCCAATGCTGAATGGGACGAATTTTAAGATTTGGAAAGAGAACGTGGAAATCGTTCTCGGATGTATGGACTTAGACCTTGCGCTCAGGACAGAGCGTCCTACTGCTACTACGGAAAATCCAAACACAGATAAAATTGAGAAGTGGGACCACTCTAACCGCATGAGTCTAATGATCATGAAACACTCCATTCCGGAGGCGTTTTGGGGCTCTATAACTGAGAGCACTAATGCCAAGAAGTTCCTCAAAGAACTTGAGTAGTATTTTGCCAAGAATGAAAAGTCAAAAACGAGTAACCTTTTGAATAAACTCATTTCCATGAGGTATAAGGCAAAGGAGAACATAAGGGAGTACATTATGGAGATGTCTAACATCGCTGGGAAACTAAAGGCACTAAAGTTAGTGCTGTCTGAGGATTGGCTCGTGCATTTAGTTCTCATATCTCTTCCTGCACAATACATTCAATTTAAGGTGGGCCACAACATCCAAAAAGAAAAATGGACTGTTAATGAGCTCATATCATATTGTGTGTAAGAAGAGGAAAGGCTTCAGCGAGATAAGACTGAAAGTGCTCACTTAGCATCAACCTCTCAGAATAAGAACAAAAAGAGAGCTATGGATACTGCAAAAGGAACACCCAAGCAGAAGAAAGTAAAGAAGCGGGATGAGAAATTTACCTGCTATTTCTGCAAGAAAGGAAAGACTCTCATTATGGTTTGTTCTGAAGTTAATTTAGCTTCTATACCTAAGGATACTTGGTGGGTAGATTTTGGTGCTACTACTCACATTAGTATGTCTATGCACGGTCTACCAAATGATGCTGAAAGATTCATCTTCGTTGGCGATGGCAAGAAAGTTCCAGTTGAAGCTATCAGAACATTTAGATTATTGTTAAAGACTGGTGTCTATTTAGATTTGATTGAGACTTTTGTTGCACCGTCATTTAGACATAATTTAATTTCTATTTCTAGTTTGGACAAATCCGGTTATTCTTGTTCCTTCAGAAATAATAAAGTTAGTATTTCTCATAATTTAAATGTTGTTGATACTGGTTCCTTAATTGATAATCTTTATATGCTTGATACTGTTACTTTTGATAATGAAAATTTGCACACTAGTGCACGAGGTACAAAGCGAAAATTAAATGAGAATTCTACCACCCTATGGCACAAGCGTTTAGGTCATATATCTAAACAGAGAATTCAGAGGTTTATGAGTGATGGAATTCTTGGTCCCCTAGATTTGATAGACTTTCAAGTCTGCATTGAGTGCATCAAGGGGAAACAGACAAACACAAGGAAATTAGGTGCTGACAGGGCTACAGACGTCTTAGAACTCATTCATACAGATATATGTGGACCATTCCCTACGGCTTCATGAAATGGTCAACAATACTTCATTACGTTCATAGATGATTATTCAAGATATGGTTACCTATACTTAATACATGAGAAGCCATAGTCAGTGGACGTTTTCAAGGAATTTAAAGCCAAAGTTGAACTTCAACTAGGCAAGAAAATTAAGGCTGTCAAATCAGATCGTGGTGGCGAATACTACGGCAGATATGACGGATCAGGTGAACAACGTCCAGGACCATTCGCTATCTTTCTAAAAGAATGTGGAATCGTCCCGCAATACACAATGCCAGGCAAACCTAGCATGAATGGTGTTGTTGATAGACAAAACAGAACTCTTAAAGACATGGTGAGAAGTATGATTAGTCATTCTTCCTTACCTGAATCACTTTGGGGAGAAGCACTAAAGACTGTAGTTTATATTCTTAACAGGGTTTCAAGCAAAGCAGTGGCCAAAACCCCCTATGAACTGTGGACTGAAAAGAAGCTCAGTATTAGGCATTTACATGTTTGGGGTTGTCCAGCTGAGGCAAGGCCTTATAGGCCAAATGAACAAAAACTGGACTAAAAAATGGTCAGCTGCTACTTTGTTGGATACACCGAACACTCTCGGGACTTCAAGTTTTACAATCCCACTACTAGGTCATTCTTTGAGACGGGAAATGCGAGATTCCTTGAGGATGTCGAGTTTGGGGGAGAAGATAAAGTAAGGTGTGTTGTCTTTGAGGAAGAAGATTTTGTTTCTCTTCCTAATATTGCTATTGTCAATGACCATGCTGTATTACCTACCATTGTTCAAGATGCAACTCTGGAACAAGACAACAATGAGGTTCCCCATGCAGCACCTATAGAGCAAACTCAACAACTTCAAGAAGTGCCATTAAGGAGATCCACCAGAGAAAGGAGAAGTGCGATTCTGGATGATTATATTGTCTTTCTCTAAGAACATGAAGATGGTGTAGGCTTAGGGGAAGATGATCCTATCAACTTCCAACAAGCATTACAGAGTTCTAATGCTCAAAAGTAGATTGATGCCATGAAGGATGAGATAAAATCTATGAAAGACAATGACGTTTGGGATCTTGTCGAGTTGCCTAAAGGAACGAAACCCATTGGTTGTAAATGGATATTTAAGACCAAAAGGGATTCGAATGGTAACATCGAAAGATATAAGGCTCGTCTAGTCACCAAAGGATTCACTCAGAAGGAAGGCATAGACTACAAAGAGACTTTCTCTCTGGTTTCTTCGAAAGATTCTTTTAGGACAGTTATAACACTTGTGACTCATTTAGACTTAGAGCTACATCAGATGGATGTTAAGACAACGTTTCTCAATGGCGACATTGATGAGACGATTTATATGGTCCAGCCAAAAAACTTTGTATCTGAAGATTCAAAGTCTATGGTCTGCAAGTTAAAGAAGTCCATCTATGGTCTCAAACAAGCTTCCCATCAATGGTATCACAAATTTCATCAAGTTATCACTTCCCATGGTTTTGAGGTGAATGTGGTAGATGATTGTGTATATCACAAGTTTAGTGGGAGTAAATTCATCTTCCTGATTTTGTATGTCAATGACATATTACTTGCTAGCAGCGATATAGGCTTATTGCACGAAATTAAGAAATTTCTTACTAAAAATTTTGAGATGAAAGATCTTGGTGACGCCTCTTTTGTATTAGGAATTCATATACTATGAGATCGCTCTCAAGGTATCCTTGGGTTATCACAAAAGGGCTATATCGAAAAGGTTCTGGATAGATTTGGCATGAAGAATTGTTCATCAGGAGATACGCCCGTAGCTAAGGGAGACAAGTTTAGTATCAGTCAGTGCCCCAAGAATGAACTTGAGATAAAGGAAATGGGAAAGATTCCTTATGCATCAGCAATAGGAAGTCTAATGTATGCTTAAGTTTGCACTCGTCTCGGCATAGCATTTATAGTGGGAGTATTGGGCAGATACTTAAGTAACCCAGGAGTGGATCATTCGAAAGCAGCCAAACGGGTTATACGTTATTTGAAGAGAACAAAGGATTACATGCTCACTTATCGGAGATTAGACAGACTAGAGATCATCGGGTATTTTGATTCTGATTTTGTTAGATGCCAAGACAGTAAATGATCCACGTCAGGCTATGTTTACATGTTGGCAGGAGGAGCTATTTCTTGAAAAAGTGTCAAGTAGACACTCATAGCTTCTACTACCATGGCTGCAGAGTTCATAGCCTGTTATGAGGCATCTAATCATGGGATGTGGCTGCGAAACTTTATCATGGAGCTGCGTGTGGTTAACGGTATTAAAAGGCCACTAAAGATTTTTTGTGACAATAAATCGGCAATGCTATATTCTAATAACAACAGAAGCTCTACGAAATCGAAGCATATAGACATTAAGTTTCTTGTTGTTAAAGAAATAGTTCAGAGTGGTCAGATTTGGATATAACACATCAGGACAAACTCCATGATTGCAAATGCGCTAACTAAGGGCTTAACACCCAAGGCCTTTTACGAGCACACTTCTCATATGGGTGTTATTTTATTTGAGGATACTATGGTTTAGTGGGAGTTAATTTTAATTTTAGATGTTCTATGACATAAACATTTAGTTGTTTATTTTCTGCAGAATAAAGAAGATGGATTTACAGTTTTATAATTTTTCCTCTGAATGTATTAATTTTCTGTTTGCAATCTTGCATTATGTTTTGAAAATTGCGGATTGATCTCATAAAGAATAAAGCAGGACCAGTTGGAAATAGGCATGTTAGAGATCACATTGCATGTATTTCTATGACACTCATCCATACTCGATCTATGTCATTGAATATGTTGGTATGGTGACCATGGGAGGTTTAGTTGCATTTGAGGGTGACAAAAGTCGCCATGATCTCATGCTAATATAGGAGATGGACTAGATTGTATCTTAAGTGGAGACTAATGATAAATAGCATACGGTTAAGTGCCTAAGGAATTATGTATGATATAATTATTTCAGGAATCATATGTAGCCCAAGTGGGAGATTGTTAGGAAATGTGAGTTTCCTATATTGTGGGCCACATATTTATTCAATAATTATATTAAGTTATTTAATTAATTGAGCTAATTAAGTTATCTAATGGAAAATAGTAGAAAATATGCCAATATGAAAAGCTTAAGGAAGTATATAGGCCAACTTTTAGTTATAGAAATTAATAGGCCATAATTTGTCAAGTTATGGTTCATAACCAGAAAAGTTATGGACAAACTTAGCAAGTTATGGTTCATAACCAGATAAGTTATGGACAAAAACCGTGAATTATGGACAATAACTTGTCAAGTTATGGTTCATAACCAGACAAGTTATGGACGAAAACAGTAATTTGGCCTATTTATTAACTTATGTAAACTATTGGCCTATTAATTTTAATTTATCTCAAGTCTTGGCCTATTTTCCTCTTTCTCTCTTATCTAATTATGAAAAGCCCAAATAGTCTCCTAACAAGTTATGGGCTGAATGGGTGGATGTCCATATTGACCCAACTAGGTTTAATGGGAGCCTAATGGTGCAGTATATATAGAAACTTAAGTTATGGTCCACAATATGTCAAATCATTCGCCAGTTTTCATTCTTCCCCATCTAGAGAGAAAACACCCCATTAAGAAACTAAGGAGATTTGACTGATGAAGGTAATAACCGTCGTGTTCATTGTCTTAGAGAATTCTACTGGAGATTCAAGGCTGCATCAATGGAGACAGGTATTTATCCTAACTTATTTTCTTAGTAATTTGGTGTGATGATTCCTAGAATATGGAACATGGATTTAAAAGATCCAACATATATATGACTAAAAAAATGTATGATAATTCAAACAAAATTTTTTAGCCTTACCACAAAATTATCCTAATTATGTTACATAAAAAGGAAAAGAAAAATGGGATTCGTTTGTAAAATGTAAGACTTATTAATTTATGGATTTTCAAGTGATCATGTTGATAAATGAACATCCATTAGGTTGAATAGTGTACTTTTCTTGTTTGAAAACCGACCTCTCTCTCTTTTTTTTTTTTTTTTTTTTTTTTTTTTTTTTTCCTTTTTCTAGTAAAGGATCTCACTTTTTTTTTTTTTGAGGAATAAAGGATCTCTTTTGTTTGTCAATTACTTGGGGAAAAAAAAATCGGCTACCATTCCTGTCTAAAACAAAATCCTGGTGAGTCATATTCGAGTTAGAACTTAGAAGGGTGTCTATGATCAAGATCTTGAATTTAACTGGTCCATAAAAATTATACAAATAACAACCCAAAAACTGTCTTTATGCTCTCTTATCTAACGGGGCATATGCTAGTAATTTGATTTGAACATACTTTAAGCTTAATATATATCCCGTTAGTGACACATTTCCCCGGTTCTTTTAGTTGATAATTGGATCAATTATGAAAAACTAAACCTAATTCATGGCCAACGGTAGGGTGTGACAAAAAAGATAAATCCGCTTCCTCAAGCCCCTTCAGTCTGAATCCACAGTGAGCACTGATACAAAACGACACTTTAGGATAAATTCTCAGTCCTAAAGTAATCCAATCTCAATCATATACCAAGATTTCCTATTAGTGTGCCATAATCAAATTTCATGTTTCAATAATCAATTCCAAGGGTTTTCAATCTCAAATAAGGATTAAAGATGCTAATCCTTTCATCCCAAGCCCCAAATGAAGCTAATTTGGGGTTTTCCCGAAAACAGGGGTCAAAACAACAATTTCAGGCCAAACAGGGTAAAACCCCGTGTACACCGGTCGACCGGTGACAGAGAAGTGCATCACCACCGGTCGGCTGGTGGTGTGCATCCGGTCGACCGGACCGGTCGGCCGGTGGCCATAACAAGATCCGGTCGACCGATGCGGTCGAC
>NW_010363416.1:152055-219520 GCF_000414095.1 Morus notabilis | reverse complement strand
GGAAATCAGTTCAAAAACCTGCAAATCCAGTCCCAATTCACAAAATCTCAAGGGACAACCACTAGATCCGGGTTCTAGGTACTAAAACAAGTCCAAAGAACCCAAGATCTCCAATTTCTACTCTAGTTTTACTCAAAATCATCAAAATCCGTTTTGAACCAAAAATAAGTTTTGAAATCCGAAAAACATAGATTCAAGAGAGGTTCTTTCAGTAATCTTACCTCGAATCCTTCTCTTGACGTTGAAAACTCTTTGAAATCACTCTTGGTTTGAATCCGGTTTTGATTTGAGACACAAATGGGAGAGAGAGAGGGAGAGAGAGCACGGAAGTGAGAGAGAGAGAGAGAGAGAGAGAGAAACGCACGGGAAAGAACAAAAAAGGAAAGAAAAGAAAGGAAAAAGAAAGAAAGAAAGAAAAGAAAAAAAAGAAAAGAAAAGAAAAATAAAAGAAAATGACATGTGTAAAATATAACAGTCCATAAATGCGCCCATACACACTTCTGGATTAAATAAATTACTGTGAATAATTTAAATACCTTGGAATTATTTAAACTCAATTAATTAAATCAAATTAGGCACACTAATAATCTCAACTACCTTAATTAATCTCAATTAATTTTTCAGGGTGTTACACATATTCGAGTTAGAACTTAGAAGGGTGTCTATGATCAAGATCTTGAATTTAACTGGTCCATAAAAATTATACAAATAACAACCCAAAAACTGTCTTTATGCTCTCTTATCTAACGGGGCATATGCTAGTAATTTGATTTGAACATACTTTAAGCTTAATATATATCCCGTTAGTAACACATTTCCCCGGTTCTTTTAGTTGATAATTGGATCAATTATGAAAAACTAAACCTAATTCATGGCCAACGGTAGGGTGTGACAAAGAAGATAAATTAGTAAGCTTATGTTTTCAATTATTAAATTATTTTGTTCGGCATACTTTTTAATTTTGTGAGATTTTGACCAAATTTAAAATTTAAAATCATGTATTACTAGCAAATAGCATCCTACTGTAGAAAGGTTCTCAACGGTTATAATTAATGAAGTGAGAAACGTTAAGAAACAATCATCATAAAGATTAGAGAATATTTGCCCTTTCTTTTTGAGATTTTGTACAGGTATTATATGAAAAATTACCTACCACTATATTGGTTTGTATTTTGAACTGTTAGAAATGTGTTAGATTCTATCAGTTTTGCAGACTCTCTCGTTTTAATATGATTTTAACTAAATCTAACTTTATACATACATCGCGGTGAAAAAGACTACCGTGTAAAGTTCCTTTTTCTTTGGAGGATTTCATTGAAATGCTTATTAGTTCAAGGTCAAGATAGTAAGTACAACATGATTCAGATGAAGAGCTAATTTGGTGGGTATTTGATGGCATTCTTGACAATCTTCTTGGAAGCAGCATCACCTAGATCAATGCCACATATATCAGCCAATCTGATTAGATATAAAAGCACATCAGAGAGCTCTTCTCCTAGATGCTCCTTATCAGATTTCGCCCAATTGGGCAATCCCTTGTCCACCTCACCCCTCCATTGGAATATTTCTGATAGCTCTCCCACCTCTCCAACCTTCACCAATATCAACCATCAAATTAACAGGATAAAAAACGAATAAGAAACTCAAATATTAGTTGAAAGCGGGCACAGATCCACATATATGGGGTTCGGTGGCGCCATGTGTCCCCGCTGAAGATAATTTTTTTTATTATTATATTGGATTTTAATTAGTGTCCACGCTCATAATTTAATAAGTGCTCCCACTTATTTCGATTCTCTAAACTAAAATTTTAACCTTAAAATTTATGATATGATTTATCATAATGTGTCGTGTCATGTAAATCTATTGATTCAATGTCTATGGTCCTATGCAATTGAAGTTTGATAAAAACAAAAAAAAAAAATTATTTTAGAAATGCTGGAGAGCATCTTCAAGAATTGGAAAGGAATCAGTAGTGAAAGCATAGTTTCTCCACTATGCAATTAATTTTTCTTCTTGTAAAAAGGTAATTGTTTTTTAAATTGGATTTCACATATACATACATAGACACACAATATGTATGTATATCATGTATATATGACGGAACTAGTCTAGAGTGACTGACCTCTCTCGAGAAATATGTGCACTATGATTGGAACGGCACAAAGAAGTTTGAAGAAGCTGCGCTTTTAATTAGAAAATAATACATTCTCTCTTTTTTTTTTCTTTTACAAATATGAAAGGGTCCGTGTAGTAAATAGGTTTGAAACGTGTTGTTATTTGAATTTTTATGATTTGAAATGAAAAGTTTGAAATATGTGTTTTTACTTTTTGTTTACCTTGAAAACAAGGGGAGGGGGTGTAAATTATAGAAATTTTAGGCTTTTCGGGTTGAAAACATCAAGTAAATATTTTATACCAAGCCTCAAAATATTTTCCAAATGCTGGTTCATTCCGTTCGGTTCGCTAATTCGAGTTGAGATGTGATGTTATGTGAGAGCTTTTTACTGTAGTAAAAAAGTTAGATGTGACTGTTTCTGAGAGCTTTTTACTGTAGCAAAACTTGAATTCTAAACTCGAATCAGCGAAATGAACGGGGCCTAAACTTTTTGATTCAAATCACTTGAACTTTTTTACCAAATGAGCTCAGAGTATTTCTAAAAAAGAGTTAAAATGATGTGGTCGCAAAAATAGTTTAATAGTAAATCCAGTACTATGCTTCTAGTGTTATTATTTAGAAGAAATTCGACATTTTTAAGTAACCGACTTACTAAAAATACTCTTTTAAAACACTCTTATCCCTTAACTAGTTACAGTATAAAAGGTAGAAATATATGAGCCAATATTAAGAGGTAGAAATAAAAGGAGGTTTCATTTTAAGATGTATTTTTAAAAATTGCCCTGGGTTTAGAGTTCGAATTCCTTGCCCCAATTAAAGGAAAAAAAAAAATGAAAAGAGGTAAGACGAGCATAACAAGCTATGCAAAAAATGAAATAACAACAAAAGCATGGAAAATTACAAGGCAAGGTATTACTACTAAGCATGATTATACCATGGCAAGGAGTAAATTCCTGGGGCTGTGGTACTTCTCCCAATCTCTGGCTTTGGCAAATTCCTCGAGCTTCTTTGAGAGATCCTTAATACTAATCTCCATGGTTCTCTCTTCTACATGTACTACTTCTTCTTCCCCACCTCCCATTGTTTTCAGTCCCCTTGGTTTGTATGAAGAGAAGAGGCTCACTTTTATAGCTCCATAAACAAAAACAGAAAAAGAGGAGATAAAAAAATTGAATCCAAATGCAAATAATATTTCAAAAGGGGAAATGTGGAAACGAGAAAAAGAAAGGAAAATTTTCTGCCCACATGGATTATACATGAGATTCCTTGCCACACCCACCAAGCAAAATGGGAGAATATTCCATTCTTGCCATTGTTCTTGTTTATCTTTTGCACCGAAAGGCCAATTGACTCCAATTAAGAGCATTGTAAATCATATACAACAATATGAAATTGCTAATTTTTAGCATTACAATACTACCTACTATAATGCATGCAGTTATAAAATTGATTACAATACTACCTATTAAAATGTATCAAGTTATAGATTTTATTGAGAAAAGGATACATAAGTGGTAGATTTTATCACACATTTGCCTGCGTTTACTTCCCATGAAAAGAAATGGGAAAGCAGGGAGTACTCCTATTTCTATTTGTTTACTTATAAAATTAGTAATGATAGTTTAGTGTGCCGCACACTATGTAAAAATAAAAAATAAAAAAGAGTGTCAATCATTACACTTCTTATGAGAAGATGAGAAGAGAGTGAGCGAGAGAAACAGAAGAGTATTCCTTACCATAGTAAAAAATCATTTTTTTTACAATAAATATAGTTTCTATGGTAAGACCTATCCTTTTCAACTATAAGTAAGTACTATTATTGTTTTGACTGTTGGATTAAGTTTTGAGAAAATTATTGAATTTATCTTTAGAGTGCATACGTTAGGATTTTTACCGCCTACTCTTGATTAATATGTACCTTTTTGACAAATGTTGTTATTTAATTAAAAAAGATATTAACTAAGAATGAGGCGTAAAAATGTAGACACATACCCTTTAAAAATATTTGTCTCATTTCCTCTAAAGTTTTCAACAACTTAATTTGTGATTGTGGCAATTTTGTATTTTGTGCTACAAATTTTTGCTCGTTGAAATCTTAATCTATCGGTTAAAACAATAGTTGTTACTGGTAAATAAAAAGGGTAGAAGTTATCATAAATATGGTATAATGTCAAAACGTTAGAAACTGTATTCTTCTTTGACATAAGCATTACTATTTTAATCAAGAATACTTATCAATAAGAATATCATCTTTTAAATTCATTAATTCCGCAGAGCGTCAAAGGTTCTGGAAAGCTTTTGTATGTATTCTTTAATCATTGAGTGTGAGAATACAGGAAAAGAAAATGTCCAAAATTCATTCTTTATTCAAAAGGTCTTTCATTGTTGTTATTATTATTTAATATTATTCTCATAGTGATCTCTATTTCAATCACTGATATGAATAAGATTAAGCTTTAATACAAGTTGAGAATATCCATTATACACTATGTAAAAATAAAAAATAAAAAAGAGTGTCAATCATTACACTTCTTATGAGAAGATGAGAAGAGAGTGAGCGAGAGAAACAGAGGAGTATTCCTTACCATAGTAAAAAATCATTTTTTTTTACAATAAATATAGTTTCTATGGTAAGACTTATCCTTTTCAACTATAAGTAAGTACTATTATTGTTTTGACTGTTGGATTAAGTTTTGAGAAAATTATTGAATTTATCTTTAGAGTGCATACGTTAGGATTTTTACCGCCTACTCTTGATTAATATGTACCTTTTTGACAAATGTTATTATTTGATTAAAAAAGATATTAACTAAGAATGAGGCGTAAAAATCTAGACACATACCCTTTAAAAATATTTGTCTCATTTCCTCTTAAGTTTTCAACAACTTAATTTGTGATTGTAGCAATTTTGTATTTTGTGCTACAAATTTTTGCTCGTTGAAATCTTAATCTATCGGTTAAAACAATAGTTGTTACTGGTAAATAAAAAGGGTAGAAGTTATCATAAATATGGTATAATGTCAAAACGTTAGAGACTGTATTCTTCTTTGACATAAGCATTACTATTTTAATCAAGAATACTTATCAATAAGAATATCGTCTTTTAAATTCATTAATTCCGCAGAGCGTCAAAGGTTCTGGAAAGCTTTTGTATGCATTCTTTAATCATTGAGTGTGAGAATACAGGAAAAGAAAATGTCCAAAATTCATTCTTTATTCAAAAGGTCTTTCATTGTTGTTATTATTATTTAATATTATTTCTCATAGTGATCTCTATTTCAATCACTGATATGAATAAGATTAAGCTTTAATACAAGTTGAGAAAATCCATTATGAAGTGAGCAACGAATCTGATTAATATATAGAAAAGAAAACACCCTAGGATATGAAAGGAAGGAATAAGTTCTTTGTGCTAGTGATCACATAAAGCAGTTTATTAATCAGCTCAAATCAAGTAGTTTGCAGAAATTAATTATAAAAAAAATATGCAATAAGAATAATATAAGATATACTTAACAATGGATGTGCCATAAGATTCGATATGACATGTATACCAACGTAGTTGGCACTGCACTGATTGATTAGTTTTCTTTATTTGGCACTTGAATAAAGAAGTTTCTTTTTTCAAAGAATTCTGAAGAATATTGGCCGTTCAGCAGCTCCATTTTTTAGTTACAAAATCAAAAAAAGTAACTCAAGTTATAATTTTATTTGAGTTCATATTCTTTTAAGTTTGAACTCGAGTTTGAGACTAAAACTCGAGTTCAAGTTTCCTCTTTAACTTAAGTTCAGAAACTCAAACTCAAATTAATGAACAGTATTTTTTCTATTCTTAAAAATGCTATCACTTTTTCGTTTTAATTCTGACTGAGATGATTTTTTTTCTATGCGTTGACAACGAAAAGACGAATAAAACCCTACCCATATACCCTATTAAAATTTTTCATCAACATTGAGTTTTTATTAAAATACTATCTAAATACAAATTCAAGTTTTGACTCACTCAAACACAAACTCAAAAAGATTCTTATTTCAAACCATAACTCAAATGTACACAACTAAACACAAACTCAAGTTACAACTTCAAATCAAGTTATAACTCAAATTCAACTCAAAATCTACATTCAAGTCACCTAACTCAAAAACGGTAAAAGAACAGCTCCATAATTATAGTGACCGTTTTGAAAACCCCTTTCTTGGTAATGATGCTTTGTGGATTGGCATGCAAGTTTCTTGTTTGTCATGATACAAATTTGTGGATTAGATGGTTCATTGGGAAGAAAAAAAAAACTAATTTTTGGATGCCTGTCATGTAATCATATGTTCTTAAAAAAAAAGGAAAAAAAAAAAAAAAACACCATACTATAATATCATGTTTGTGATAGCAAATGTGTTGGACCCTATTCTTGCTATTACAATGTGATTGGGACGTGATTATTTCTATGGAATTTCAAAAGTTATTCGTCAACTTTAAGTGTTGAGGACTAAAAAAAAAGTGCCAAAATCAAAGTTCTATAAGTAAATATCTGTTAAGAAAAAATGTTTGATAATCAAATGGTACAATGTTCATAGTTAGGGACTAACAATACTAAATACACATGTGAATATAATAAGAGAATAAGAACAAAAGCTTCTCTGTGATGTTTTGAGATATTCAATTGCTGTTTTTTGCAAGCAAAGATACAAAGTTTACCCAATTTCAAATACATTTTTTGGAAAAAGAAAAAAACTTCACACACATTTAAAAAAAGAAAATTATGATATATGATAAATGGAACTTCAAATTTTCGCATCTTCATCACTCCTGAGAATTTCCTTCAGCAAAGAAGCTAAGTGCATGTTTAGTGCATGTTTAGTTTGAGGGTTCAAATCCGCTCAAGTTTTGGTTCAAACATTACTTTCTCTCAAAAAAATTTAAATTCTAAAATTTTTGCTACAGTGTTTTCTCTCATAAAATTTAAATTCTGATTCAAACCACCTAGTTTGAACACTCAAACCAAACAAGCACTAAATATGTTTAGTCTTAGTTGTGTGAAAGAGATTGAATGCGACTATTCTGCAATCAACATATTCTGACTTCTTGTTACAAAGATGGGTTTTTGCATAGGTATTTTATCGTAAATTCTGAGCAAGTTGCCCATATCTAAGACCGGGTATCAAAGAGAAAAAGAAGTTAGACATAGCTTGTAGTTAAAGACAAGAAAGACTCAATATAGTTAATATTATTCATTCAAGAATTTCTACATAGGTTCCTACTAGCCACAACATGAACAATGAGTCCTTTAGTGACCATGTGGTAGGAAAGAAGGGCAAAGTTTTCTGAACCTTTTGCCTTCGGCTGGATCAGAAAAATCTAAACTTTACCAAGCATGGTAATAGCATACATGAAATCTGAGATACTATTACTACAATAGATGTTTTGAAAAATGTGTGGGGCCTAATCATATTGTACATTTTTTTCCAAGCGACCGACCGCGGTTTAACCTATTTTCAGGGGTATTTTCGGTGTTTCAGCATGTGCTCAGTCTAGTCGTCTTCCTTAAATTTTGTACTGCATAAAGGGACTTTTATGGCAGGCGGTTTTTTTAGTGAGACTTAGAGAGAAGAGAGACGATTGTAAGGTGTAAAATCATCTTGTACACGTTCTCAGATTATGGTGAAAATCGCAGTGGCAAAGTTGATGTAGCTCTCACATTCAGTGTGATATTAATTCCTAAGAATGCCATCTATGCAAAAGTATCTAATCACTTGCTAAATTATGAACATACATAGCAATAGTCACAACAAAAATGACCAAATACCACATGAATGTAGAAGATTCCGTTATGTTTCTGAGGTTATTTCCTTTAAAGCCACATATTTGAAATGAGGGCATTACCAATTGATGAATCAGGCTCATGTACATTATGTGCGAAAGAAATAGGTTGTTCCGTCTGTGGCTGCAGATTGCTCTGACTCAGTCTCCTTTGAATTAGACCCTGCTACTGTGCTATTGTACATGAAAAACGCGGGGCGAGAAGGAACAGGGAGAGTCATGGAGTGGCTAGTGAGCATAAGAACCACCGAATTCATGGCGGGTCTTTGTTCCACATTTTCTTGAACACACAGTAACCCAATATGAATGCACCTCATAATTTCACAACTTGTTGAACCTTCCCGGTCGAGTGTTGAGTCTATCAGGTTCAAAGCAGTACCTTCTCTCCAATTTTTCCACGTCTACAAACAAGTATGAATGAGCTTCTTTGTTAGAGCTAAAGACCTTTCACACAATGGAATCTAATACCAAAAGATGGTTTTGGATATGGGAAAACCAAGTATACTTACATAGCTCGGAAGGTGCACCAGATCTTCTGAACTATCCCACCAGCTGTTCTTCTTACCACTCACTAACTCTAGAATCAAGACACCAAAACTGAAGACATCAGACTTCACTGAGAAGCGTCCATGTAATGCATATTCCGGAGCCATATAGCCACTGCATAACCAGCACATCAATAGCACACTGCTACTTAGTATGTTATAAATTTTATGTAGCTTTTCAAGACATTTGTATGACTCATAATGCACATACCAGAGTCTAAAAGTATTAGCACTGAACAGACTTAAGAGATCATTAGATTTTGGGTGATATTCTGATACTTACTAAGTTCCCATGTGTCTGCAAGTATTGGCTTCACTTTGATCCATAACGAACATCCTTGCCATGCCAAAATCTGAAATCTTTGGACTCATGTTTTCGTCTAACAACACGTTGCTTGCTTTAAGATCGCGATGGATAACTCTATGCTTAGAATCTTCATGAAGATAAAGCATTCCTCGAGCAATCCCGCATATGATTTTGTAACGCAATTCCCAATTTAGTTCGATATGCTTGATCGGATCTACACATTTGTTAGACATAGTGATCAGTTCCATACAATAAAACACACACGTATATGTATGTATGTACAAATAGAAATGCACTTAGTTTATAGGAGCACATAAAGCTGTACCGAATATAAAATGGTCCAAGCTGCCATTGCCTAGAAACTCATATATTAGGAGTCTTTCACTTGCTTCCGAGCAAAAACCCAAAAGACTAACAAGGTTTCTGTGTTGAAGCTTAGCCACTAACAATATCTCATTCATGAATTGCTCTTCTCCTTGATTAGAATGTCCCGATAACCGCTTCACAGCAATTTCTTGACCATTTGGAAGTCTGCCCTGAGAAAATATCAGCACGAAAAATGGTTTAATTAAGCGTTTTTGAAAAAGTAAAGTGATTAGTGCATGAAAATGCACTCTAAATACTACTTTTAATTTATATAATATTAAAATATTTAAGCTTTAATTAAACAATTCCATTATTTTTATTCACAATATTTTTAATTGGAATTTGTCTAGTTTTTACTTAATTATTTACAGATAAAAAGCAGTGTAAAAAGCTACACAAAAATAAGCCATGAAAGCCATGTTTTCAACCACCCAGAGCCAAGCCTTTCAGCCGAGCCGCACAAGCCGATCAGAGCGAGGGAGAGACGCGTGAGCCGAGCCACAAGCTGATTCCAGCTCTCCCACGTTTCCTCACTCTTCCTCGCGCGCGTCACCAGGACGCATGGCCTCAACGCGCGTGTTCCTTCCACGCAGACATCAGCGTGCGTTTCAGCTTTCTCCCGCGTGGGTCCCGCGTCTGCGATGCCAGCCTGAGTTCCCAATGAAGCCGCGACAGCTGTCCTCCACTTTGACCGCGCCAGCACACTTTGCCCACTCCGCGCGCAACACGTGGCAATTCTCTTCCTTTTCTCCAACCAAGCTTCGACACGTGTCCCCTTTGAGATGAATCCGAATTTCTTCCCCAAAAATCAGAGCAAATTATCAGATTTCTTCCCCAAATCAAATATATGATTTCTCTTAATTTATGTGTAATTTTATTTTATTTTATTTTCTTTTGTAATTTTCTATTTTTATTATTTATTTCCTTAATTGACAGGCAACTTCTGAACACTATAAATAGAGGGGTTAGCCTACGGTTTTTAAAGCTTTTAATATTCAGTTTTCTGTCGTCTTACTGTTAGTCTCCTATTTTCTCTCTAGAACTTGTGAGAATGTTTTGCAAGTTAGGCTAGAGTTCTCTTGGTAAGGTTAGAGATGAACTTTTGTTGAGCGACCCAATTCGGGTCTTTTGATTCCTTATGCTACATCTGAATGAATTAAATCTCATCTATCTTTCTTTTACTTTTCAAAATATTGTGTGCCAATTTTTATATAAGTTCAGTCACGTTTTTCTTATGTAATTCTGTCATGCATTGTTTTATTATTCAAATTATTTTACAAATTGTCTTTTACTGCAATATTGTCAAATTGATATATTGTCGATTTTTGATAACTTGTAATAATAATATTTTTAGAGTCAACATAGAGATTTAATTTATTCGATGCTTTTATTTTGTGAATCAAAACTTAAATTAGTGAACGAACATAAGAGATTATCAACACCTTACCGTTTTCACTACTGATATCCTTCACATAAATCTTCTCTCATTTTTATTTTATTTGCAACAAAACCTAAAATAACTCTTCTTTTTCTTTAATTCACTTGTTATTTATTTATTTTTAACGTTTTTATTATGCTAATCTTTCTTGTTTATTTTGTCTTCTCTCTATAGATACGATCGCCTTTTTATGTTACAATTAACCGCTTGTGAATATAATTTTTGGGCGTTAAACAAACACTCAAAAGGAATGGCTGAAATTCTTTTTCTGTCAGTAGGAGAAAGAGTTGTTGAAGAAAAGACTGGTTCCAAATTCCAGAACTGATAATAAGCTCTGCGACTTTGAAATCATTGTGGAAAGGATTCCCCATTAAGAGTTTAAATGTTGATGAACCTGACAGTAAAACAAAGAGAGAAATAAAACAAGAAAATATTGTAAATGTATATATATGTGTGTATATATGTATGTATTAGTCTGTTAAATTAATCTGTGTCATAAGCATCAAGAAGGTATTGTACTAAGAGCATAAAAGATTAATTAAGGAAAATATATGTAGAAAATTAGTAGTGATTAGGGAGGTGTTGTGCGAGGAAAAGAAATTGTATAGATAAAAACATGAGTGATTGTGTGTGGGTTGTGCAATTTAGGTGGTTAAGAAGAAAACAAAACATGTTATAACAGCCAGTATAACATTACTTATATATGTGTATAATCTATAATTTATAATCTATAATCTATATCTATAGCATATATACAAAGCTCAATGCAATTACTATTCATCCTCTCACAATTCCCTATTCAAACTTTTGGTTCATCTATTTTGTCTTTTTGTGCCATTTCTCTGCTATTGATAATAATTATGCATCATGAAAATAATTTATTCTATTTGTCTTTATTAAAATAATTTTTCTCAAAATATGTAAACATCTTTATTATAATGTGGTCTTTATAAGAAAAAAATGTACTTAATATATTTCTTACAATATGGTCTTTGCACAATGTTATTCAATAAAATTTAATAATTGATTTTGAGGATAATTGTGTGGTTACGTAGAAAATACAATCTGAGGGAGTTCTGTCTAGAAATGTTGGTACTTAATTGGGCCTCGCCCCACCAATCTTTCCTGGGAGCGTTGCTCTGTCTAGGAGACTATTCATTGAGTCAAGAGCTAAAGTCTTTCCTGATAGCACTCTCGGTGGTTACAATTTACGTTACTATATAGTTATTTTCTTTTGCTTTGATTAAAAATAAAAACAAAAAAAAAACAAAAAAACACAAAAAAAAAATTAAAAAATTAAAAATAAAAAAAAACTGCTTTGGGTGAATGCATTAGTATAGAGACGAGCTAGGGAGATTCACTCAACGTCCAGACGTAGAAACCTCTAGTGAAATTCTGTCTGACTCGTCTTCTACGCCTCCGTCTTCACACTCGTCGTTGGAATTCGCATTTGAAAATCTATTCGCAATGGCACAACACGAGGAAGTTCAGCAGAGGACGTTGCAAGATTACCTACACCCAACACGTACCACCCCATCTTGCATCATGTTCCCACCGAATGCACCGCTTACGGATTTCAAGCCGGGCATGATTGCACTTCTCCCAACCTTTCACGGGTTAGAGAACGAGAACCCATATGTACACATCCGGGAGTTTGAAGAGGTGGTGGCCACCTTTCACAGCCGTGCTGAGAACACAAACACCGTCAGATTGAAGTTTTTCTCTCTCTCTCTGAAGGACAAGGCCAAAAGCTGGTTGTATTCTCTTAGGCCCAAGTCTATTGTACGTGGGAAGAAATGACGACGACATTCTTCAACGAGTATTTCCCACACCATAAGACCAACAATTTAAAACGACAGATCTCGAATTTCGCTCAGAAGGAAAACGAAACTCTCTATCAAGCTTGGGAGCGTTTTAAATATCTGTTAAATCTGTGTCCCCACCATGGATATGAAAGTTGGCGCCTCGTAAGCTATTTCTACGATGGACTCACAATCTGAGAGCGCCAATTTGTTGAGATGATGTGCAATGGGGATTTTCTCCAAAAGGATCCTGACGAAGCTATCGAGTACCTGAATGAGTTAGCTGAGAAAGCTCATACTTGGACTGGACCGAGTGCTACTGAGAGCACCAGTAGGTCCCGACCAGTTGGAGTTTATCAATTAAGGGAAGAGGACAGTCTCAATGCCCAAGTTGAAGCTTTGACGAAGCAAATCGAGACCCTCAAAAATAAAGATAGTAAAGGACCCCACATGGTGGCAAGGACAGAGGCACATGAGCCCTGTTTCATTTGTGGTGGAATGGGCCATCTGGCTCAAGATTGTCTCACTTTTGGTGAAATGAGAGGGGTATACGAGGAGTAGTGCAATGTATTAGGCACATACAATAAGCCTTATGGACCTTTCTCAAACACTTATAATGATAACTGGAAACACCACCCAAACTTCAGTTGGAGGGACCTAAACTTCAATTGGAGGGATCCAAACTAACATGCACAATCATCTGGAGGGCAATGAAAATCAGAACAACAATCTCAATCACCAATGACATATTTTGCGCATCATAATAACATGCAGCTGAAAGAGAATTCTCCAGAGGATACCCTAAAAGCTTTTATGGATGCGCAAAATAAGACGAATCAAAGAGTTGATTCAATGCTCGCGCAGCTAGTGGAAGAGAACAAGGAAATAAAAATTCAGATCACCAAGCTGACAGAAGATTTAACCGTTCAAGAGCGCGGCAGATTTCCATCACAAGCCCAGTCCAATTTGAGAGGACAAAACATGGCTCAAACTTCCAACTCTAAAGGTCAAAATATAAAGGAAGTTAACGTCATCACTACTCGAAGTGGTAAGAATTCATACACGCCATTCAAGAGCGCGGTAAATTTCCATCACAAGCCCAGTCCAATCTGAGAGGACAACACATGGCTCAAAATTCCAACTCTGAAGGTCAAAATATCAAGAAAGTTAATGCCATCTTTACTCGAAGTTGTAAGAATTTGGACACGTCATCGACAAGGACAACCACTTCGAGTATTGAAGAATCGGCTCAGGAGAAAGAAGAGCCAACAAAAATTCAGGTAAAGGTGCATTTTTTCCAAGCTCTCCGACCTGCTGGGAAAGTGCCAGAAAATCAAAGTGAGATCGTAGAGCACTTGACACGATTGAATATCAATCTTCCCTTACTACATGTCATCAAGCAAGTGCCGGCCTACGCCAAGGTTATAAAGGATCTATACACCATAAAGAGAAAGCACCATGTCAAGAAGACTGCATTCTTGATAGAACAAGTAAGTGTGATGATTGAGCAAAAGACACCGCCGAAGTATAAGGATCCAGGTTGTCCCACCATTTCTTGCCAGATCGGGACACATGAATTCTGTCAAGTGTTACTAGACCTAGGATTAAGCGTTAACCTCATGCCTTATTCGGTCTACTCGTAATTAGGTCTTGGAGAGATTAAGCCCACATCTGTGGTTCTACAACTAGCCGATAGATCCATTAAGAGACCACGGGGAATAGTGGAAGACGTTCTGTTGCAAGTCGACAAGTTTTATTACCCCTTGGACTTTCTTGTCGTGGATACACAATCCGTGATAAATATGGAGTCATCCATTCTCATCATTCTAGGAAGACTTTTCCTTGCCACAGCAAACGCACTTATCAATTGTATAAATGGTCTCATGAAGATATCTTTCGGGAATATGACCCTTGAGGTGAATATTTTTCATATTCAAAAGCAACCACGTGATGACGACAAGTGTCAGCAAACATTCATGATCGACACACTTGTTGAGGATGAGGTTCAACTGCAAAGTAACTATGAAGATCTGGAAAACCTCCTCCAAAATTCTGATTCTGAAAATTCCGGTTTTGTTAGTTGGCTCACTTATCTGTAATTTTCAGCAACTCACAGGACAGAGGAACCAAGTTTCCACCATGTTTTGAGGAGCTCCCAACAGAAGGAGAAAAACTGAAATCATCCACCGAGGAGGCTCCAAAAGTCAAGCTAGCCCAACTACCTGAGGGCCTAAAACATGCGTTCTTGGGAGAACAACGATTGATCAACATGCTGAAATAGCACAATTCCATGATCAAGGTAAAAATGAAAGCAGCTATGACAAGCAAATCCTGAGGAAGAACTTCGAGCCAAATCAGCGGGTTCATCTCTATGATTCTCGTTTGCATCTCCACCCCGGCAAGTTAAGGTCGCGGTGGACTGACCCTTTTGTAGTGAAACGTATTTTTCCCAATGATGCTGTCGAGGTTGAGGACCCAACCGATAAGAGAATCTTTAAAGTAAATGGCCAGCGTCTGAAGAATTACTTAGAGCGGGTGAACCAGGTTGAAGAGATCATTCTCAACAACCCCGTTTACCAGCCCTGAGTAGTTGGCTCACATCTCATGTACCATATCTTCATTTTTTTTTTATTTTCTTTGCTTCTTTTTACATTTTTTTTGTGTGTTTTTTTGGATAATCATATCAGGAGGCTCAAGCTGTGCTCATATGTGGAATGTTCATCGTCCAGGTGTCTTCTTTCTCTATATTTTCATAATTTGACACTAAGGACACTGTCTAATTTTAGTTGGGGGTGGTGAGCATATTCATGCGTAAGAATGATTTTTGTCATGTTGATAGTTGGGTTAAAATTTTTACAAAGTTGTCTGAGTATGATTTAAAATGATTAGTTTGGGTCGATTTTTGCTGTCTTGGTTACTAAGAAATGACTTCCAGAGTTTCCTTTTGCACATGCTAAACATTATAGTAAGATGGATGTTAATGCATGTCAGCTGAGAAAATTCTCGACTTTAAGTGCTTGATTTTTGGTGTGTTAAGAGAGTAGAAAAAATGATTTTGAACCTTCATTGATCTTTTGAGCTGGTAAAATCACTGTTAGAACATCATTACATAGTTAGTGGTGTGCTTTGTGCATATGCTTGAGGGGTGGATTTTAGGTTAGATAGGAATGATCTTATGTAATAGAGCCACATTTCTTAATCGTCAAAAAAAAAACTGAGCAAGAGCAACATTTTACAGATCATATAGTTTGGTTGAAATCACATTTGATGCTATATAGTTAGTTTGTCAAAAGAGCACCTTTCTACATTCACTTCATTATTGCAGGTTGTCTCTTGCCAAAAAAAAAAAAGAAAGAAAAAAAAGAGAGTAATTTATTTTCCTAGACATTTGTTTTGGCTCTTTGTTCGTTTCTGTAAATTTCTGTCTGACCTGAATAAAATTCCAAAAGCTGGTTTGTGGTAAGAATGGTGGAATGTTCTAGTAGTTGATTAACCTATCTTTTGGTCAATGTTCGTTTGACTGTTTGTCCTAAATTTGACCTCCCTTACACTGAGCGTTGATTGTTCCATTTCCAACTCCATGAGAGAAAACCTTTGCACTCAAATATTTCTGACACCCGTGAGATCAATGGAGTTGAGACTTCTACTTGGTGAATTTTTCAAAGCTGTATGTGTTATGGTCAGTGGTAAGAAGGTTATGGTTTGGAGCGCACACACACGACTCTGGAGTTATGACTGCAATAATCTTGATAATATCTTTTGACTTCTTACTGACAGTTTGTTTGAAATACTCAGGTGACTAAGCTAGTTGAGACTCAGATTTTCTTTCTGAGATGATTTCTCTTGCGCTTGGACTGCTAGAGACTAGCAATAAGCTGGTTGGGGGTTGTGATTAGTGCATGAAAATGCACCCTAAATACTGCTTTTGATTTATATAATATTAAAATATTTAAGCTTTAATTAAACAATTCTATTATTTTTATTCACAATATTTTTAATTGAAATTTGTCTAGTTTTTACTTAATTATTTACAGATAAAAAGCAGTGTAAAAAGCTACACAAAAATAAGCCATGAAAGCCATGTTTTCAACCACCCGGAGCCAAGCCTTTCAGCCGAGCCACACAAGCCGATCAGAGAGAGGGAGAGCTGCGTGAGCCGAGCCACAAACTGATTCCAACTCTCCCACGTCTGCTCACTCTTCCTCGCGCGCGTCACCAGCACGCATGGCCTCAGTGCGCGCGTTCCTTCCACGCAGACATTAGTGCGCGTTTCAGCTTTCTCCCGCGTGGGTCCTGCGATGCCAGCCTGAGCTCCCAATGAAGCCGCGACAGCTGTCCTCCACTCTGACCGCGCCAGCACACTTTGCCCACTCCACGCGCGACACGTGGCAATTCTATTCCTTTTCTCCAACCAAGCTTCGACACGTGTCCCCTTTGAGATGAATCCGAATTTCTTCCCCAAAAATCAAAGCAAAATACCATATTTTTTCCCCAAATCAAATATATAATTTCTCCTAATTTATGTGTAATTTTATTTTATTTTCTTTTCTTTTGTAATTTTCTATTTTTATTATTTATTTCCTTAATTGATAGGCAACCTCTGAACATTATAAATAGAGGGGTTAGCTTAAGGTTTTTAAAGCTTTTAATATTCAGTTTTCTATCGTCTTGTTGTCAGTCTCATATTTTCTCTCTAGAACTTGTAAGAGAATGTTTTGCAAGCTAGGCTAGAGTTCTTTTGGTGAGGTTAGAGATGAACTTTTGTTGAGTGACCGAATTCAGGCTTTTGATTCCTTGTACTACATCTGAATAAATTAAATCTCATCTATCTTTCTTTTACTTTTTAAAATATTGTGTGTCAATTTTTATATAAGTTCAGTCACGTTTTTCTTATGTAATTCTGTCATGCATTGTTTTATTATTCAAATTATTTTACAAATTGTCTTTTACTGCAATATTGCCAAATTGATATATTGTCGATTTTGGATAACTTGTAATGATAATATTTCCGGAGTCAACATAGAAATTTAATTTATTCGATCATTTTATTTTGTGAATCAAAACTTGAATTGATGAACGAACCATTAGGGATTCTCGACACCTTACCGTTTTTACTACTGAATTTCTTTCACACAAATCTTCTCTCCTTTTTATTTGCAATAAAAATCTCAAAAACTCTTCTTTTTCTTTAATTCACTTGTTATTTATTTTTCTCTAACGCTTTTATTCTGTTAATTTTTTTTGTTATTTTGTTACCTCTCTGTGGATACGACCGCCCTTCTGTGCTACAATTGACTGCTTGTGAACATCACTTTTGGGCGTTAATCATAAAGTTTTCAAACATTGATAGAACTAGATAGATGTAACTGACTGAAATGCTGATTTCTCTGGCTTTTGACATTATGTGATTTCTTAAGAATCCTTACTTCACTTCGTCTATTTTTAAAAGATAAAGATTTTTTTTTTCTTTCTTTCTTTTTGGTTACCTTGTAAACTGAACCAAATCCACCTTGTCCAAGCTTGTTAGCATCAGAAAAGTCGTCCGTTGCTTCCTTGATCATTCGGAGGTCAAACTGTAATGACTCTAGACTTTTGTTCCTGTCATTGTCTTTTGAAAGAGAGCAACAAATTAGAGCAAGGACCTTACAGCTCTCTTGGCTGGCATGAATGTCATATTCTATCGAAAGGAATCGCAGAAACACTAAAACTGTTTTTTATGATAATAAACACACCACACGAATTTTTCTTACCATGTAGACCTTGCCTTGACCTCCTATATAGCAAAATGGCACAACCGATTGCAAGAAGAGTCACCAAGCCGAGTATAGGAACAATAATAATTATAACAGTTTGAGATGTGGAACTCTTGTTGCCTGCAAATCCAATATATCTAGATAAAATATGATGGAAAAGCAAGCATTCACATGATAATTTCAGCTAAATGATGCAAATGGGTCAGCGGATGTGGAACTCGTGTTGGCAGGAATGTTCTTACACATGCAGGTTGACACGATACAAACCCAACACACCAACACGAATTTCCACCCCTAGGCTATTTCGACAAACAGCAGATTGTTTCCTATGCAAGTCTACACTCTACCCCATTGGATTCATTTCAACTCTTGATGATTTTTTCTTTTTTGGCGCAATAATTCACATGTAAAAACATAACATGTAGTTTTATTCACAACTAAACTGACAAGTGACAACTGATAAAAATTTTCATTCCCAAAGCACTAAAAAATACTTTATCCACTAAGTCACGGGCTTATTTTCAATCTAGAGAATGCTCATAAAACATATATATATATATATATATAACTACACATATAACAACAATCTAATGCACAAAACAGATAAGATTTGTACCTTTTACGCTTGTGGGGGGAGATGTAACAGCTGGTTCTGTTGGAGAATTCCCTAACAGTGGTGGTGAAAGAGATGCATCATAACCACCAAACTGATCATCATAAAACTTAAATAACTCAAACCAAACAAAACAACTGGGTCTAAAAAACCTTCCTCCTTCCTTCCCACCGCAACAATTCGAAACCTCATCTAGAGCGCCGCGCAAACAAACACTACAATCATCTTGTGAGATATCCGGTGTGCATTGCACCAATGCATACACACTATTGTTCACAGAACCAGCTCCAAATTTCACATCAGAACCCAAAGAAGCCTTTTCTACAAGACTTCCCACCAAACCATGCAAAGTCTTGTTGAACTTATCCAAATCTGTGGAGATGTTATTTGGATTAGGCATAGAAAAAGAAGGCTTTACCTCCATGGAACCGAAGATGTCGCGGTTCGAGTACCTTAACATGCATATGCTTCCGGCACCCCACAAGATTGCTTCTTTCTGGTTCGGACACTTCTCCATGGCGGCTTTGGTTGCAGAATTTATACAGTCATAGCAATCTTTAGAGGCCAGGTCTCTTCTGCAAAGAGAAAGTGCATAGACTTTGTCGCGATCTTTTCCGACTGTGACATTGTAGAAGCCGCTGGTGGTGGCGATGATGTTCGAAGGGAGAGAAGAAAGGATGTGTTTTAGATTGTTGTTGTATGAACTGTTTGTGGAGTAAACTCCCCCGTTTGAGCAAAATGGTGTTTGTGCATACGTGAGATTGCCAAGCCTTGTGATGATATAAAGAAGGAAAACCAAATTTGGATGATGACCCATCATAGGATATGAGTCAGAACTTGTAATTAGCATATTCTTTCAATTTCTAGCTTCTCAACAAGGAGTTTAATTTGAAAAATGGTAGAGGAAATTTTGAAGAAACAGTCCCTTGTACTTTGTGACGTTGCATTTGTTTATGCAGACC
Source organism: Morus notabilis (assembly GCF_000414095.1). Taxonomy (NCBI): domain Eukaryota; kingdom Viridiplantae; phylum Streptophyta; class Magnoliopsida; order Rosales; family Moraceae; genus Morus; species Morus notabilis. Next base: position 199,800 of record NW_010363416.1, on the reverse strand, counting down.
TGAAAAACTGATCAAAACATAAATATAACATAAGTTTTCAGGTCATGAACTCAGAATTCTGCAAATAAATCTGATAAAGAAGTGATTGTTTCGTCACCATAAATGACAAGCTCACTAAATGCAAAGATGTATTCTAATTTGTGTTGCATTATGAACCCTTTACACTAATATCTGAATATCATTAATAATTATGCAATAATAGTAAGTAATATATTAAATACAGTATGATTTTTGCTGATAAAATTTCCCGCAATGGTGCAGTATATATGCAATATGATCCATAAACAACTAAATATTGGAACTTTTGTATACATCTATGCATCTCTTGGTTAACAAATTAATAAACTTCATTTTATGGGTGTTTGTGATGATATATGGAGAAAAATTATGATTTAGATATATCTCATATGACTCTTAAAAGAAAAAATAAAAATAAAGTGCTCAATGTTGAGCATACGGATAAAGGAACATACAAATTGAATTGGATAATGAACTTACCTTTTATATCTACATGATTTCAACCCTGAGATTCTGAGACTATCCAAGTGCAAGTTTAGGACAATCCTAATACAAGACTTGGATTTTTTTTTTTTTTTTTTTTTTTGCCTGGTTAACACGACAAGGCTTGGATTGTTCATGTGTGTAATAAAACGGTCAAAGTCTTTTGTACGTCTCTTACGCGTCAAAAGCACCATTTGGCAACTTGCAACCTTTCTTAGTGCTCGGATTGTTCATGATTTCGACCCTTTTTTATTTTTTGTTTTTTGTTTTTTGTTTTTTTAGTGCTTGTAAGTTGTGAAACATGGAGAAACTACACTCGAGTTGACGTTGGTGGGTTGGTGGTTTGGTGGGTGTAGATACTCGTATAACTAAGAAATTCTAACGGAAATTGCAAGGCAGTAAATAACACCTCTCTGAAAGTAATTATTCAATTGTAATGAATAATATTTTGTACTCTTATGGGAAAAAAAAAGACATTGAAAGAAATAGGCTAAATAGGCTAAGATTTAAGAGAAATTAAAATTGATTGGCCAATGTTTTAGAGAAATAAATAAATAGGTTAATCTAATTTAAATTTGGATTTAGTTGAAATTTAAAAATATTCTCTTGGTAAATATTGGATAACAAGAGTTATCTAAGATTTACCATTAGAGTTTGTACAACTCTTGAAAAAATGATGTTAATTTGGTAAATCTTAAATTTATTAAGTATATTTAGGATTTAACATCAGAATTTCTATAAATATAGGATTTACTATTAGAGTTTGTATACGGTTCTTGAAAAAATGATGCTAACTTGATAAATTCTAAATTTACTAAGTATATCTAGAGTTTACCATCAGAATTTATACCGTTCTTTTTCAAGTTATTCTAACTTAATAAATCTTGATAAATCCTGAATTTATCAAGTATATCTAAGATTTACTATTAGAGTCTCTAGCGTATCTACTTTTTACAATTCTCGCTTACACACTTATTTAAAAATTATTAAATTTTATTAGAAAACTATATACTACATTTAACATAATCATAAACCTAATTCATGAATTCCATAATTAACGTATCTCAGCTTCAAATTATATGTCATTAACTATATTGTAAGCAAGATTTGTAATTCTCTCAATTCTCATATAGGCAATCCGCTAGATACACACTCCGCATAGAAAATCGTTTTAAAACCAACACTACCCTCTTAATTCGGATCTTTTGAGTCCAATGGTGAAACCAATTTCACAAAATTCGGCCTCTATCGGCTCCAATCGAACTATGCAAATTCAGTAAAATTTGGTGGATCGAACCTTGAATCTTCGGGCATGGAACTTAAAAATTGATTGACGGCTTTTGTTCCCCATGTCCTTCTGAGTATTTTGACACCCACAACTCACCTCATGATTGCCGAAAACCACGGGTTCGATCTCACCCTCGGCAGCGAGCGACGGCGGCCTAAGATCTCTGACGTGCGGCGGCGGAGACATGCAATTGGGTTGTGGGTTTTCATCTTTGTCCCACTCTGAGTCTAACTAGCCCAGTGGCGTCAAAAATGGAGGACGAATTTCGGTGAGGGGGCGGCGGCGGCCGGATTCCAACCACGTAGAGTTTTGGTCATTCAAAATCTTATTTCCATGTAATATGGCTTTCAACTTTCTTTCTGTCTCAGATTTCTTGACTTTCATGAACACTTCTTTCCTGATTCTCCAAAAACCATTATTCTGTCATAAAGAAAAGGAAAACAAAAACTTGGTCAATAATCATGTCAAGGGTTTATGTGCCGGGCTAACGAAACGGTAGAACACAGTTTTTAACTATATCATATTAAATCAACAAAAAGTATTTAATTCGTGAATTTAAAATTATTTTTAATTTATATATATTTTTTATAAAAAAAAATATTATAGTGAATTATGAATTATAATTCAAAATATGATATGAATTTTTACACTATTACTTTTGATGAAAATTTGAGGGTTTAAAATTATATAGCAGCAGTAAGTGCCCTATATTTCTTATCATCGAAAAAGAAAAGATATTGAACAAAGACTTATATATACTTGTTTTATCAGCATTGAAAAATATTATAAAAGGAAAAACCACTTAAACTATAAAACAAGTTTATATAGAAAAAAATTAGTTATCTTTTTTTATCTTCAAAGCCAGAGGAAAAAAAATGTTAACAAAATAAATCAAAAAAAAAAACCAAGAACCTGCTGTAGAGATGGATCTTCCATTGAAGAATACAATGACTAATTGACGTCAGAGTAAAATTCAATCCCTGAAAACTAAAGAAAATTTATTAAACCATTCAGCTAGCCTCTATCACATATTTATAGAGGACAATTCTTCAACAAAAACAGGAAACAACAAAACAAATAAAATAAAATAAAATAAGGAAAAGTGATTTGGGGAAATGGCTGATTTTTGCGGAGAGGGGAGGATTTCTTAAAAAAATAAAAAATAAATAAAAAAAATAAAAAAAAGCAGCTCGAAAAGATGTTGATTTTGGTGAATCTTATATTTAGTGACTTGATAAATGTCACCTATATTGAAAAAAAATAATTGGTAAATTTCATATTTACCGAGTATATATAATATTTAGTCACAAAATTAGGAACAAATCTCATATTTATTGATTAAATTCTTAGTTTTGGTTTACTAAGAATAATTAGTTTTTGACACTTCTACGAATTATTATGCAAATGTACTTTCTTTTTTTTTTTTTGGAAAGAAATATTTTTTCAATAACATGATTATGGTTCATGTATTCGTCCATAATTCTGAATTATAATTCATGGTTCTTTACAGTAATTTTCTCTCATAAAAAATACACATAAAATAAAAATAATTCTAAATCATAATTCTGAATACATAAATTAAACGTCCACTAATTTAAAGTAGAACTCCAAACGGGAAACTTGACTTTGCTTCCATTCGTAGTTCCATGTTCTTATTCTATGTGGCGGCAACAATAGAAAGTTTCTCTAACCACAATTCTTGTCTTCTTCTCTTTCTTTAGTTTTATTGATACAAATTTGTTGTTGAATGTTTCCGTAAGTATTTTCCTTATTATTTAGCTTTTTTTTCTTACGGATTATTAGGCTTAGGATATTCAAGCAAATTGAAAAAAGGGTAAACATCGGTGGGTTGGGTGGGTTTTTGAGATTTTTAATCCTATCAAGTTTGGGTAGGTTGATGTTCAATTTAACCCACCCAATCAATCCAACATTTAAAAGCAACTCCCAATCGGATTAAACATAATAATAAAATAAAAACAAAAAATAAAAAACAAAAATAAAGCTAATCATTCAACTTAAAATAATAAATATATATATAAAAGTTACTTTCATCATAATATTAGTCTTATAAAGCTCTAAAATTATCTCGTAAGTTATAAATCAATGCAAAACAATAATAAAACTCATAAGTTCAAATATATAAATTGTAAACCAACAAACAAACAATAATAAAAACTCATACAACATAAAACATAATAGGTTTTCAAGTAAATAATGTAAATTATAAGTCAAATACTTTATATTATGAGATAAAAAATCTTTATTTATATATATAAATAGATTTGGTGGGTTCGAGTTAAGTTGGGTTAAGAAAAACTCAACCCAAACTCACCCAATTAATAGTTGGATTGGGTGGATTGAGTTGATCTCTAGATCGAGTTAGTCAAATTCAGGTTATAATGAGATGGATGAAATGAGTTAATTGTATTCATCGGATTATCGATTTTTTGTTCACCCCTAACTAAAAATATATGACATTGTACGAGGCACTTTTTTTTCCATAAATGAAACATGCTTATCAATTGGAATCATAAATGATTTAGATGCTTAAAATAAATTTAGAGCATAAATTAAGTAGGCGTTGACCTTAGTAATAAGAGAATATACTTTTTTTTTTTAAAGGAAAACTTGTATTCGAACAGAAATAGATAAACAAACAATACAATATAAGGTTGATGACCCGATGGAGAGACGGATGTACACCTAAGACCTGAGAATGAGAAATAACCTCAATACACTAAGATCGAGCATACCAAAGGCTCTATTTAAAAAAATCCCTCAAATCAAAATAAGCTTCTGAGCGCTGGAGGGACATAACACCAACCCCCACTCAAAGGGGACATTAGCATTACGATACAAACATAGTTCTAACTTGACCAAACAATCCACACCATCGGTGAACAACTCAACATAGTGGGAGACATAACTAACACTGGACGGTAGGGAAACCACCTCCGTTATTACAAAGCAACAAAAGGGTAGAGAGCAACATCACAACACCTTTATTACAATCAAAACAACAAAGCAAAGCAAAAGGAAAACCCAAAGCATCGCTGGTGCAAGCCTCTAACAACAACGCAGCCGGCAAGAGGACCTCAAAGAAAGAAGGCTTCGAGAGCTAAGCGGCAAAGCCACCGGAAAGAGACCATCAAAAGGCAGTGAATGATTCACCTTTGCCACTGACGCCAACCTCCGGAGACAGCACCACCCCTAGGAAGTCCTTCACCGCCAGGATCGAACCTCCACAAGGACCCAGCCACCTAACGTTGCTGGTGCCAGAAAACGCCTCCCAAACGTCCAGTTTCCAACTTCCAAATGAAGCCCGGTCCGCCCTAATAGCCCCCCTCCCCCACGATACACTGCCACCATGAGCTCATGGACCGATTTTTATAGCCGCGAGTCTAGCAACGCGCCCGGAGCCGGTGCGAGAACTCCAGCCAATACTCAAGCTTCTTTTCTCTCTCTCGTTCCTCTTTGTCAAAAGACAGTTAGGGTTTCTTGATAGCAAAGGCTCTTCATGTGAAAATATACTAATTAGAATGGTCAATACTCTGTCTTTACCTGAAAGACTTAAACGAATTTGTAAAAATAATAAATTACAAAGAAAATAATGAAATTTGACCTTTTTTTTATTTTATTTTTTTTTATTTTTTTATTTTGAGAAAAGATCGTATCTGTTATTCAGAAGGAAATAAATTTCAGCAACCATATCATATCTTCTTCTAACTGCTTAGCCTAAGGCCATTCACAATCCTTGCAATCCTTTTTAAGCAATCGAATTTCAGATAAAAAAAAATAAGAACAAAAAAAAAAAATGAACAACAAGTAATTCAATTCCAGTGAACAACTACACCTACTTGTTCAGAACCACAAGGACATATATAATATTAGTATAGTATATATAGCACAAAACATTTATACAAAAAGAGTTCATTTGTTCAAAGTCCACACAAAAAGTAGAACCCTCCAACCACCTAATTTCTTGATCTTCTAACTGTAATAAAAGAAGAAGAATTCAGGTGATCTCCTAACTCTGGTGAATAGCAAGCATTTGGGGTGAGTGCTATTGTGTTCTCTAGGGATCTCAATGGAACAGGAGTTTGCGGGGGATGACTCGGAGATTGAGTCCCTTTGGTCTGCTCCTGCACATACAAGAATGAGTGGACAATCAATCGCAAAGTCACCGAAAAATTGTGGTGATCTATGTGAAGAGGAAGAAAAAGAATAAACACCATATTTAGAAACTTACCTGGGGGTCAATGTTTTCTGACATCTTCTTAGCAGATAGTGGTGTTCTGGTGTGTTTTGAAAGCTCCCTGTGGTTCCCACACAGTGTGAAGATGTTCTGAATTCGCACGCGTCTATTTGACGCGGAATCCTTATCATCTTGAGGCACACTTTTGAGACCTAAACTCGCAAACCTATCTTCAGTTTTTTCCAGTAAACATTCATTTTCCTCTGGATTTTTGCTTGGCTGATCTGGTATTGGTGTGTTTTCAGAATTCTCATGTAGATATGCAGCCAATATACTCAAGTGCGGTTTAACCCCGTCTACCACGCAGATCCTCTTTTCCTCAATGATTTCTTTATCCACTTCTTCATCTTCCCCATTTCCTTTAGGTTCCTCCTCTTCTTCTTCCTCCACTTCTTCTTCCTCATATACAGTGCTAAGGCCTAATTTTTCACCAAGTGTAGGAGCAAAGGGGTCGTTAAAAGTACTAAGGTGTGGTTGATATAAACATTGGCTGCCACCATTGTTGTCAGTTTGCTGAATAAAACTGCCAACATGTTTCACCTCGCGAACAAACGGTTCTGGATCGTCCATGTCCAGATCCATTGACTTAACCATTGCGTCATCGCTGCCATAAAGCCCTAATAGCTTTTTCACAAGCCCACTTCCTTCCATTGATGATTTCCCAACTGCATCATCCTTTCCGTCGTTTGAACGTAGCTCCAACTCAATTTGCTCTAACCGCTGCCTCAGCATTTCAACTTCCTGTTGCTGCTGCAATATCCTCTCTTCCATCCTCCTCCTCTCCAATTCAACAAATTCATTTGCCATTTTCTGGCACTCCTCCAACTTCTTTTCTAGCTCGACTTTCAGAATCTGTGTCCTCTCATTCACCTTAATATTGATTTCTTCCTCCTTTACAGAACCTTTTCCTTCAATACACTCGAGTCTTGCTCTCAAAGCAGCAACCTCATCTTCTTTCTTCAAGAGCTGTTTGTGTGCTTCATTTTTCTCTTTCTCTCTGAGCTTGTTCTCCTTTTGTAGCTTAAGTATAAACTCATCCATAGCTGCAATCCTTGATCCCAAAATGACAGCAGAGGAGGAATCCTCACCACCATCTTTAACTGGCGTATGAGGCCCACGGACAATGCATTTCGCTTTTGCTCCATATTCAAGAGTGGAAATTGTCTTGTGTATCTCCTTTGGATCCGGGTTTGCACAGAGTATCATTAAAATCTTCGATTTGTCATCCTCAAAAGAATCCTTAACAGACAGGACAACAGAAAGGTCAATCAAACTTCATTGAAATAAGCAATCTAAACCACAGTAACCAAAACAAATATACCTGCAAAAGCATGGTCAGTTTGCTGTCCCTAAAGGGCACATGTGAATCGCCATTAGCAATTGATTCAACCACTCTTTTCAGTGCTATGTTTCCTTGGTTGATCTTTGCAGTCTGTTAATTTCAAATTGAATTTTTAATATTAATCAATATTTGATTCCCAAAAGAACCAATAAAAACCAACAGTCTTTCGTGAAGAAAGAAGAAAACATCAATATTCAAGAATAGATTGACAACTAACATCAACTTAAGAAAGCATCAATTTTAATTTTACCTGCATTTTTGCCTCAAAACCAATCTGACCAGCTTGCTCAATGTTCTCAGAGCCAGCCATGTCAACAAGCATCAACCGTCCTCCAACCGTCGGTACATCAAGGATAACCTATGCAGAATTAGCCAAAAACTGGTTTAACTCCAAGTACTAGAAGAAGAAATTATATCCGAGAAAAATCTAAGGGAATTATACCATGCAATGGCTTCTAGAGCTTCTATCATTGCAAAGGGTGCTCTTAACAATCCTTCTTTTCTCCACCTTCTGAATCTCTTTGGAAATCTTACCAGCTTCAGTCCCAGAAATGTAAGTTGCATTTTTGGCCTTCTTTCCCATCACTTCAAGCTTTACCTGCAAAATGCAAGAACCCGAATATCTCTTGGATGATAATGACTTATTTACTTGCCTTTATTAAAGTACATATGAATCTAAGTATTAAGATAACCAAAAGAAGCAATTTCTCTACCCCCAAGTAGCAATGGCATAGTTTGGTTAAATTGCCAATGAAAAAAGTAATATCTAATTCAACCCAATATTCTTATTATTGAATATTTTAATGCAAATTCCCATTTGATTTAACCTCATAGAATATACAAGCAAAGCTTGATGAAAAAAAAAAGCAAACAAACAAACTAATACGTAATATACACTCAGAAATGAGAATACAGAAATCAATATAAGCATTTCATAACCAATTTTAGGTTCACTGTAAGGTCAAAATACCATAAAACATAAAACAAAGGCTAAAGAAAAAAATGTGCTAACATGTATATTGAAGTAAGCTCAGCAAAACCAAAACCCAAAACCAACATACCAATGTGATTAAAAAATAATAATAAGATTGTACAATATGTATTACACAGTAAGATAATTAGTGTGTATGATTTACCTTAGAATTAGAACCATTTCCCTTCGGCCATAGTCCTCCTCCTCCGCCGCCGCTGCCATTAACCGACAAGAGATCGTAAATCTCCTCGTTATAGATCTCCAGAACAGTCACCTGCACAAAAGTCCCGACCCCGACCCGCTCGCCGTCGGTGTCGCCGTCGTCCTCCTCATCCCCAAGAATGTCTTTCAGAGACCTGTAGACAATCCCCGGCTGTTTCGAGCACCCGAACATCGTGTGGCTCTTGCCCGAACCGGTCGGGCCGTACATCATGACCGTACATTTGTCGCCCAACTTGACGCTGTTAATCCTCGACTGCACAAATTTGCTGTAGAACGCGCCAAGATCCTCCTCCTCCGATAAAGAAACCCCGTCGAGGGCGAAATCTCGGTAACCGAAATCGGCACGGAGACGAATGCTCTGCTTTTGGGGGTTGATCTGGAGGGTGGAAATGGGTGGGTTTTGTGGGTCCTTCCGGTCTGGGTAGTCTCGAATTCGGGCGATCACTTCGACCGGGTGTTCTGCAGGATTGGGATTAGGGTTAGGGTTTTCTTTAGCGGCGGAATTGGGGTTCGGAGAAGGGTGCAGTTTTGAGTGGAATTGGAGGCGATGGGGCTTGGATTGCGGGGTCTTGAACTGGTTCGATTTGGAGGAAGAAGAAGGCGTTGGAGCCATTACTGTGAGTTTATTCAAGATTTCGATTGTAGAGAGAGAGAAAGAGAGAGAGGAGAGAGATTGATTAGTAGAGAGAGAAAGTGTGCTGGTTGAGCTTGAAATCTGAGAGAAAGGAGAAGAAGAGGAAGAAGAGTTTTCGTGAAATGAATATAGCCGTTGAGAAATGAGGTTGAGAAATTTGAACCGTTGGAGAATTATAGCCGTTGAAAATTTTTTGGAAATTATTATTCTCAAGAAAAGGAGTAGGACAGACAAATAAAAGAATCGAAAATCGAAAATGGTAATGCCCAATTCTTTTTTATTTAAAAGAAAAACTGTTTTTAATAAATAAAAAAAAGCTCTCTTTTTTTTTTCTTAAATGTATTACAGTAATTCCTATTTTTTAGCTGCTTTTAAATAACCTTCTCAAAAAATAAAACTACTTTTAAGCAAATAACATATTTTGCTACTTTCTGATGATGGAAAAAAAATTATTTAATACTCGACTTAAATATAGTATTTATCAGTGTATTTTTTAGCCCCGTTCATTTTATGATGGAAAAAAAATTATTTAATACTCGACTTAAATATAGTATTTATCATGTATTTTTTAGCCCCGTTCATTTCACCAATTTGAGTTTAGAATTCGAGTTTTGTTACAGTAAAAAGCTCTCAGAAACAGTCACATCTAACTTTTTTACTATAGTAAAAAACTCTCACATAAAATTACATCTCAACTCGAATTAAAAACTCAAATCAGTAAACTAAACGGGCGTGAATAAATACATATTTACTATTAAATATGTTATTTATTTTAATCGTTTTAAAAATATATTATTTTCTTAAAAATTGTTTGTATGCTGAGTGCATCTTTATATATTGTTTGTAGGGGAAAATTCCCAACTCATTTTCAGCCTTGCGAGTGATGCCATATTTTTTCATTTCAAAAAAAAAAAAAAAAAAACAATGATGCCAATGAGATCCTCAAAAACAAAGAAAAAGAACTTAAAAACCCCGTAGAAAAAGGATTGTTTTATAAATATAAATTAGTAGCTTATGCTAATTTTGCTCATTATTATAAGAGTATTGTATTGGTAGATCATAGAATATTTTGACGAGAACTGTTATAAATTAATGTTTTTTCAACTCTTAAACCATTAATATTGAACGGTGTTAAAATGTGTAATATCATTAATACCAGAGTTATGATGAAACTAATAGCAATTCATTACGATTTAGCCAAATAAATAAATAAAACAAATAGAAAACGTTATTACATGTTAATATATTCTAAATATTAACCCAAATTTATTTTAAAGAAAATATTAAACCAAATTTAGTGGATTGGGTAATTTGATTTTAAGATCTTAAAAAAAAGATGGTTGTAAAAATTATCACAAATCCTTCACAAAACACTCGCTTATGTGTAAAAAAATGTTGTTAACATGTTCTCTCTCAATAATCACAGTGCTTAACAGTTATAATACTTTTTTTAATCTAGTTCATATGTGATATAACAATTAAAGATTGTGTTTTAATGATAATATTCTCAGTAACGAAGTCAGAATTTTTAGTTGGGAGCTAATACATAATTAAATTGTCATTCATCCATTATTTTTTCGTTTTATTTTTTTATCAGCAAGATAAAAGTGGAAAACTTATAACTTTAACAAATCCCAATACTGATACTATCAAACATAGCAATTATAACAAGTATAATCATAAATAGAATGACAAACAAAACAAGAGAAATAAAATGTTATAAACATATCACTAATTGATTACTTTGTTAATATCTCTATTTTTTATATATAAAAATATTATGATGCATAATTTAGACATTCTCCCTAACAAATTATTGTATACTCTTTTTAAAAAAAAAAAAAAAGAAAAAAAAAAGAGGATATATGCATCAATGGAAAAAAAAAAAGAACTAGAAGATGAGAGAAAACAAATAGAATTACTTTAACAAACTACCAAAGCTATTATTGAGGAGAAGAGATCTTGTTAAGTAATTAGATATGTTATGTGCTCCAATTAATGTTTGCAATTTTGGAGGGAATGGAATTTATATAAACAAGTGTATATAATTGTAAATAGAAAAAAATTGAGGAGGGCTTAAGCCCCTTAAACTTTGAAAGTGCATGGGTCAAGATTTTTATTCATAATATTTTTAGTTAAATAATTACACTAATAAAATGGTATTTATCAAGAGTAAATAATAAATGTCCAGACTCATACACTCACGAGGATAAATTCTCTATTTTTTCTATATAACTTCGTCTCTGTATATCCTATAGCATAATTCTTTTTAAAAGAATGCTCCTATAATGTGTAAAGAAAGCTTCTTTGATTTTTTTCTTTTTTTTTTTTTTTTTGCCTAAAAAAAAATAAACTATGATATGCAAGGGAATGCTGCCTTTCTAATTTAAGCGCTGATCCCCAGTACACAAAAAAATAATAAATAAATACTGAAAAATATTAAGTGCTAAATAGTTCTCAGTTTTAAATTAGTTTATCTTTGGAAAACTTCACATAATATACAATGCCATTTACAATTATACACCAATTTCATTGAGCACCATTTTTCACAACGTTTCCCTCCATCTCAGGGCTGTAATAATCAACCAACAGCCACCAAAAAATATAAATAAAAATTATAGTAATAAAATAGTGAAGCTTGAGAAGGCAAAACTGCAAGTGCCAAGGCATTAGGAAATCACAAAAACTCTAAGCTCGCCTCTGTCTCCTCTGGTAATCCTGGTGTCGTCATCCAAATAGGTAACTTCAAATTCACCACTTCTTGTATCAGATTGACGCCTCAATCCATCTGGAAGCCGAGGCAGCTCCAATGGTGGTAGTTGTGATAAGTTCCCAGTCGCTTTTACTGTTGTCTTTTCAAATATAATTTTAATATTTGAAGATCCTATTATCATCATAATTAGAGCATGTATTGGGAGAAGTTATAGGATTTAAAAGAACAAGACAGTCTGAGAAAAACCGACCTATGAGTTCGAATTTGTGGGCTAATGTGGCGGTCACTTCAAGAGGTGGCAAGGGCCATGGAGCACCTAACTCAAGCTCCACTATGTTGTCAAAGTCTTTGCTTAAGATGTCAATCCGCTGAAATACCTAGTCATGGAGGAAGATGTACATTAAGATGGTATCAAAACCACATAAACAAGAGTGATCAACAAAGGTAAAACGACAAAGGGTATGAACCCACTAATAAATGTCTAGGACCCAAGTCATCTAAAAGAGTTGCATAGCGAAACTTTTACATGGTTAGAGCATCTCTAGTGCAATACTAAATTCCTATGCAATGTGGCATTTGTGCAAGGAAAGCATCTTCCAAATTTGACATATGTTATACTGAGTGCTAAATTTAGCATTAGATATAGCACTATGCCAAATTTTGGCATTTGGTTGCCTACCGGTTGTTGTTGTGTTGCTTTTTCACTTAATAGTAGCAATATTAAAAAGTTTCATGGACACCTTCTAAAGCTTAAAACTTATGACAAAAAGAACTACTGCATTCAAAATAGCATTATGCACTGGAGTACAAAATAGAACATATGGAATATGCTGTGTTTGGTACCGAACATAGGATTGGAATTGGCATTGGCATTGACATTTGATTGGACAGGGTCTTAGATGCTTTTTCCAAGTAACAAGCTTCTATCTCCTGTTCTACAGACTCTCAAGTCTTAAGACTACAAGATTTTACTTAAGAGACGCTCATATATTCTATACATGCATATGTTTCTAAGGTGCTTGAAGATGTACCATTCAGACGCTATACGTATTAAGTATTTTCTCTGGCAATTCTTTCTCTCGCCCTTTTTATTTAGTGAAAATGCTAGTGGCTCAGAACAAGTGGCTGCAGTAGAAGAAAACAATGAACAGGCTTTCATGGCATACCTGGCCGAGAGTTATTGGAAGTAACCTTCCGGTGGGAGGTCCAGGACGGCTGCCCCCTAATGTTCGAGATGAAAAGGCGCTGCTATAGATCAGTTTCCATCTCCCTTGCAGTTTATCAAGATCAGACGATAAATCAACCGGTCCTCCAACATCCTCAAGCTCCTTGGCAGCAGCGTCTGCCTTGCGTAGATCATCTGCATTCGCTGCAAGACCTCTATTTACTCCAGAAACAGCACTCTGCAACATATCAGACGTACTTCGGTAACTAGAAGTCCTACCACTATATGATAGAATCCATGGGCCTGACTATGTGGGCTCATTAATATTTACACTCCACAAACTTGAACGATTGATATATGATACGAAAGAGACTGAAGTTAGAGGCATGAACTGACTATGCTACACACCAAAAATTAAGAAATGTCACAATTAACTGTACATAAATGACCTCCTTTATTATCATCTCCAATTACAACAAAGTCCAGAGACTTAAACCTGTTGTTGCCTTACACTAGAAGATGAAAAGTAAAACACCATATAACGAATAAGCAACATTTGCCACACGATTTAATCTTTTATTCAGGGGTCAAAATCAACCATCGACCCAGAAAAGGTATAAATTTGACATGAACTTGAAATTCCAATTCAAAGGCTCAATCTTAAGAACATCCAAAATACATCTCTCTCTCTCTCTCTTTTCCTTTCGGTAAAGTCAAAAGCAAGGTATAAAATAGAAATAACCCCATAAAGAATAAGCATTTGCCACACGACTTAATTGGTGAAACTCAGTCAGGAAATCAAGTTTAGTGAAGCCCATAAAATTTTTCCTCAAACTTACAGAATTTTACCATATTATTTGAAATACAACACATCATTGTGTTCCTAAAACACAAGCACAGAATCTTACACCATTCATTTCTGTATTGCATAATAAATCAAATTTCCTAGCCTTTCTAAGAATGTCCACAATCTAGGTATTTAGTCTTCCAGGAATTTTTTATTTTTTGGTTTTCTAATAAGCCAATAATTTTGGAGCCATAAACAAACTTCATCAAACAATCTAAAAGCATAAAAGAATGAAAAAAATTCCAAAATCCGCAAAAGGGTATTGAAGGACTCACCAGTAACTTGAGCTTCAAGTATGGAACAAGCTCAAACCCCGGCGACTTTTCATTCTCCAGCGGAGGGTCAACGACGGAAACGACGTCGTCCTGAGATGCCCTGACAGAAGAAAAGCTTCTTCTCGTTGTCGTTCGATTCCCAAGGCTCAATAAACGACGTCGTAGTGGGCAGTGGAGAGGGTGGGGTGTGGAGGCGGAGTGAGTTTTGGTGGGAAGAAGACATGTGATGGACGAGTGAGAAACTGAAACGGAGGAGTGAGAAGCCATTGGGGAAACTGGAATTCGTTAAGAAGAAAAAAGAGAAACCAGTTTTGTTTGTGTTAGTTATAATAATATCAGTTGTATTGAATCAATGAATGGTTGTCGTGTGTTCTGGCGGAATCTTCTTCTCGTTGTGCTTCCAGATCTATGGTCTACCTTTGACAGAGGTGCGGTCAGCAGAAAATGTACGTGATTTAGATATACATTCAAATTAAATTTATTTTTGATAATAGTAAATGAAAAATAACACGTTTTGTTTAAATAATAATATATCATATTAATAAAATTTATGTGTCAAATAATAAATATAGAAGGATAGATAAAGTAATATTAACATTTTTCTTACAAATTGTTGTCAACTTTATCCTTTGAATTTTAAAATTTTTATTTTACCTTATAAATTAAGGACCTTTTCCGATACGCTAATATACTGGTAGGTTAAATTTTCTGTTTGTCAAATTTGTATAAAATCACATAAAAGTCAAAAATATATATAAATCTAACGGTTAAAAAAATATAACGTACCGGTACACTAAACGTACCAAAAAATCTCCCCATAAATTATAAATTAGTCCACTTTCTGTTTTGTTAAAATTAATGTTAAAAACAAATGAAGATGAAAACTCATCACCTCACTTAATCAGATTCTTTTATGCTGCTAGGGGGAATATTCCTTTCACCATGCTTGGAGATATGATAATTTGTGAAATTTTACGTTAAAATTTGTAAACTTGAACGATAAAGTTGTAAAAGTTACGATAATTTATGAAATTTAAATTTTACAATAATTTATATTAAAACTTACAAACTCGAATAATTCGTCATAAAATTTAAAATTTCACAAATTATCTTTCGAGTTTGCAACTTTATCATTTCAGTTTGCAAGTTCTAACATAAAATTTAATAAATTATCGTATCTCTCGGCACGTTACTGGGAAAAAGTGCCCCGACAGCATAAAATGACCCCACTTAATCCCCTCTATTTATTCTTTTTAGTGAAAATTTAAACGAGACATAACAGAAACGAACTCAAATCTGTTGTCCAATTTTTATGTCTTAATTGGTATCTACCAAATTAAATCATGTCATGTCATGTAAAAAGTTTGGATTGCTTTTTAACTTATTTTTTTGTGTTAATCATAAGATGATGTGATATGATTTAATTGGTTAGACATCAATTAAGACACTAAAAATTAGACAACAGATTTATATCCAACAGAAACAACCTTAAATTGAGGGGTATGATCTAAAAAGATATTTTATCAGACAACATACATTTTATTTTGGAATTATTATTATGATTACTTTTAAAAATAAGGATTATTCTCATTGGTGCTCCCTGTACTTTAGGGTCATTTTTAGTTTGTCTCTAAACTTTAAAAACTCTCACTTTACTCGCCGAACTTTAAATTGTTCTCACTTAACCACTTTTATTATAATTTCTGTTAAAATCAGATAAACAAAAGGGGGTTAAGTGTAATCATGTGATTTTTAACTGTTTCTTTTTAATAAAAATCCAAACAGAAAGACCAGTGACTACGTTATTCACTTTTTTCTATCTGTTTTTAATAGAAATTGCAATAGAAGGGGTTAAGTGAAAACAATTCAAAATTTAGAGGATAACATGAGAGTTTTTAAAGTTCAAGAGACAAACTGTGAAGACCTTAAAGTTTAAGGGTCATCAGTGATAATAATCTTAGAAATAAATAAAAATTCATTTTGCACATATCGCTAATTATTGTAATTAATGTAAGCTCGATAAAAAGTAAACTTGTTTATTCATGTTATATGTTGTGTTCTCTTATGATTTGAATGACATATTTTTGTTCTTTCTACAAAACTTTTGGGTTAATTTCATAAATGATTCCCGAGATTTACACTCAATCTCACTTTAGTCATTAACTTTTTAAACGTTGCACAGATAGTCCCTGATGTTTCATTTTGTTTTAGTTTCGGTCCTTTCATCAACTAGACGTTAAAATTTGATAGAATTTATGTAAACTAGAGTCTAAAATTAAAGAGCCGTTAAATTTTCAGGTCTATATGTTGAATTTAACTTTTAGTTTTATGTATTATTTTAACCTCGAAACTTAATATATTTCCAATTTTAGTTCATAATTTCTACAGATGCCGTCAAATATTAACACCAAACTAACAGAAGGACCAAAGCTGAAACAGAATAAAATCACAGGGACCAACTAGGCGACGTTTAAAAAATTAACGACTAAAGTAGGATTGATGCTAAACCTCAGAGACCATTTGTGAGATTAACTCAAAACTTTTATTACATTCGTACCATTTCTCCTTTTCAAATCAAACTTAGAGAGACATAATGTAACGCCCTCTAGAATTAAACATCTTTAATTATGCTAAATTGTGAGTTATTAGTGTGCCTAATTTAATTTTCATAATTAATTAAGAAACCTTAAATTATTTTCAATATTTATGATTTCACCCCAAAAATTTTTAAAAATACACTTAAATTTTAATGCATTTTTCTTTTTCCATTTGTCCCTTTTTCCTTTTTTTTCTTTTTCTTTTCTTTTTCCTTTTTCTTTTTTTTCTTTTCTTCTTTTTCCCTTCCTTCCTTTTCCTTTTCGTGGCTGCAACCTCTCTTTCTCTCTTTCTCTCTTTCTTTCTTTCTGTCTTTTTCTTTTCTCTCTCTCCTCTAGTTTCACGTTCACCCACCACATCTCTCTCTCTCTCTCTTCCACCGCTGGCCAATACCCTCTTCGCCGGGCTCCCTCCCACCGGCCGTTTCTCTCTCCAGCCTTCTTTCTCTCCAACCGTTTCTCTCTCTCTCTCTCTCTTGGCTTGCTGGCCGAGACCTACAAACAAAAAAAAAACAACAAAAATGAGAGAAATGGAGAGAAACGAGCTTCAATCACTTTAAGGTAAAAATTTCTTAAAAACTCATACTTGAATTTGAATTATTGATTTGAGAATTTAAAATTTTGGTTAGATTTGAATAATTTTGAGTTAGGGTTTGGATTTGAATCATTGTTGTTAGAATTGAATTAAATTTGGGAGTTTTCAGTTATTAGATTTGTTGAATTGATTGGAAACTAGTTTTGATGATTTCTAGAGAATTTATTTTGAAATTGAACTTGAATTGCAGATTTGGCATTTTTCCTATTTATGTCGGTATACTACCGAAATTTCTTTAAAAACTTGTTTTTAAGCTGATATTAAATAGGAAATCAAACCCATGAATTAGATTTCAATTTTTAAAGAACCCCCAAACTAAATTATAAAATCGTTTGTGAAACTTAGATTTGAGTCAAGGCACACTAATAGGAAACAATTAAACATGATTGAGCTTAATTCATTTTAGGAATGAGAAATATATCATAAGACATTGCTTTTGTGATAAAGCTAGTGGAGAAGATCGAGTATTAAAGCTTTAAGCAAAGCAAAGGCTAGGAGAACGAAAGG
Source organism: Morus notabilis (assembly GCF_000414095.1). Lineage (NCBI taxonomy): Eukaryota > Viridiplantae > Streptophyta > Magnoliopsida > Rosales > Moraceae > Morus > Morus notabilis. Next base: position 181,889 of record NW_010363416.1, on the reverse strand, counting down.
CTAGCCCAAGTTTGATATCCGAGAGGTAGGATATTGTTGTCCATATCCTTGTTAGCCTCACTTTAAATGGTTTTATCCAATTAAATTATTTTAGAACAAAACATGTTTTAAAAAAATGATTTTAAAGGAAATAGCATGAATTATGCTATTGAGTTTCCAGTGATTTTAGAAATGAGATTTTAAAAGTATCATTTCTTAAAATGAAATATTTTAAGAAATGATAAAATGCATGGTGGCCTCAGAGATCGGGATATGGGAATTGTATCCTTGGAGGCAGGTCCCGAAACCTGTACGGATCCACTTCTTGCTCAGTGGTGTTATGACTCTGCATATTTTCATTATACATATATTTTTCTACTACTATGTGAGTATTTCCTTTTTCTAAAAAGGATGATCGGTTCTAAGTGTATGTCTTCGGACCGTGAGTACCTTTATTTATAATGTTTTATAAAATTTTATCATACTGGGTCTTCCGCTCACTTTTCTTGTTTTAAATATATTAAACCCCTCCAGGCAACGCGAGGAGTAGTGCGGAGTAGGTAGCTACTACCGGTGAGGTGAACCCATCTTCGAGAACTGAAGATTTGCATTTTCTTTTCCTTTTATCTCAAGGCATGTATTAAATTATGGATTGTAAACTCAAATATTACTAGACTGTGGTTGATGTCAACATTTACTTTGTTTATATTCATGTATGCTAAACCTGTGGGAATTCCTAACATGATACCAGGGATGAGGTTTTGAACTTGTTTTGTTGGAAATTCCACCACTTTTCTTGAAATTGAATTTCTCTTAATTAGTGGGGCTTGTTTGGAAATACATGGATATTTTAGATTTGAATTTTGCACTGTTATTTGTTAATTATTTTCTTAAACAAGTTTAAATTTCTAAACAAGTCTCCACGTCACTAACCCTTATATAGGGGTGTGACACATAATTATAAAAGACAGTTGCAAAGTTAAATAAAACGATCAAGAATTTTAGAGGGATTTAAGAAATAAATTAACTCTTATTTTTCATTTTTAGAAAAAAAAAATTAGGAGCTTCTCTAGTAAGACCAAAACAATTGAACTATCTTTCTAGCAAAATAATAATAATAATAATTGAACTATCAGTAGTTTCATACTCTCAACTGTCAGATCTATATAAGAAACTATTTATTTTGTATATTTTTTTAATCTGGTTTGATTTTAACTAGATGCAACAGTCAGAAAACTGACTTTACCAGTAGAGAAGTGGGGAGAAAGTCCCAAAAAAACTAATGCTACGCACAAAATTAATCTTGCATCGGAAGTGTTCTAAGCAAAAAAAAAAAATGGATACGCATAAGAGTTTGGAGGATTTCATTAGCGTCAAGACAACAGCATAAAACTTATGCAAAAAAAAAAGACAATAGCAGAAAAATGGATCAAACATGTCTAAAATTAGGGGTGTCTTCATAGAGGGGATTGTACAAATTTTTGGTGAGGATCATATTTGCCAAGAAAGAAAAAGCAAAAGAAACTTTGCATATTTTGTCATTTTTATTTAAAGAAAAAATGGCCTCGCTATCGTATCCACTGAGTTGAGAAAAAGATAGGATCTCCTCCTCGACTATAGATCTCAGCTTGGTCGATCCTCTGTTGTAGTGCCGCGGCCTTCGTCACGATGAGTTGAGGTTGTTGTGGTGCGTAAGGCTATATGCCGATAGCACATCAAATTTGTATATCTCCTATGTCGTGCATTTATCGCTAGCCAAGCTTTTCGCGAAGCTATGAGGCTATAAGGTCAAATGTGTCCTAATATCAAAAGTATCTCGACCTCAATTAAAGAGTCAATTTTTTTTTTTCAAAACAACAAAAAAGAAACAAGAAACTCATTTATTTTTCTTTTTTAAAGGATTTATCTCAATTTTAAATTTGATCATTGTTTTAAAAAGAAAATAGGAAGACGCGACTCGTATTATTCGTAGTAGGTTGAGTGTTTGAGTATAAAATTAGAAATGAATGAATAATGATCACTCTTTTTTTATTTTTTTTAAAAGAAAGTGGGAAGACGCAACTCGTATAATTCGTAGTAGGTTAAGTGCTTGAGTATGAAATTGAAAATGAGTGAATAATGATCACTCTTTTTTATTTTTTTAAAAGAAAGTGGGAAGACACAACTCGTATTATTGTATAGTAGAGTGTTTGAGTATGAAATTAAAAAATGAATGAATAATGATCATTCTTTTTTTTTTAAAACACGTTATACTAGTAGGTTTTATCATTATTTTTTAGCTAAGGGATTGCCAGGTCGTTCCTCTCCATTTATTGTTGATTGCTTGACTTTACGAGCAGTGGCGGAGCTATTTACTGCCTAATAGGGCAGCCGTCCCTACTCATTTTCTTAAACATTCTATTATATTACTATTTTGCGCCCACTAAAATTTCATATTTTCATACGTACCCCATTAAACCTTATACTTTATAATCTTCATTTCATATATGTTTTTACTAGTTATTGAAAAATATGGTAATCCAACTTCTTATATTTCTTTTGTTATTTTTTATAAAAAAAAATAGGGTATATGCCCCACTAAAATGGACTGCTAGCTCTGTCACTGTTTACGGGAGGTATTTCAGTTTCCTCTGCAACCTGGTTTTTCCATTTGAGTAGTGCATGTTGTATCTTCTGCTTTTTCTTGCAAAAGAAGCTTTCATTATTGCAGATATTATCATTGTTAGGACTCACTTTAATAAGTGAAAGTGCTCTTTTTCGTGTCTAGAAAGGGTAACATGATTTCCCACCTTCTTACTTCCTACGTTTTTTTTCTCTCTTTTTTTTTTTTTTTTTTTTTTTTTTTTTTTTTTTTTCACGCTTCGGTCGGATTGGACTAGCTACTCCTCCGACCCATAGTGGATTCTAGGGAAAGGGCAGAGCCTCACCTTGCAGTAGGAAGGTGTTCGTTGCTGGGACGGGTTCAAACTGGCATGAAGCGAGGAGGAATTTCGTACTCTTTATTAATTTTTTATTAATATAGTTATTTGATTTAAAAAGATATTAATAAAAAAATAAAGAGTAAAGATTCAGATTTATGCACTTTAAGAGGTATTTGTTTCTTTTCTTTTTTTATTCTCTAAAAAAATTTTGTACCGTTTCTTTTGTCCTTCTAAAATATTGAAAATTGTAAATTTAAGGTCGATTTTTTTCTCTTTTAATTCAGTTATATCTTAAGTTTTCACTTTTGAGTATGCACATATTTTGAACTTAAAACCCTGCAAAGTATTGGTTTCACTTTGCCCCTTGGAAAAAAAAATCTTGCTAATAATGATGCTCATCTTTACTTCAACAACAGAAAGAAAGAGTAGGTTTTAAATTATTATTAGTACTCGATACTAATATAAATTAAGAAGGTTTTATCATACTATTTTATATTTTAAAATTTTCCTTTTGAAGGAAGAGATTTGAGCTAATAAGCCATATGTTTTAAGAAGAAGAAGAAGAAGAAGAAGATCTCTCCAATGCTGACATGTAGTGCGGGGGAAGAAGAAGATCTCTCCAATGTTGACATGTAGTGCGGGCAACTCTGCATAGCACCGGCTAAGTTGGCAGATTTCCACGTTAACAGAAGAAGAAGAAGAAGACGACACACATTTCTCTCCAATGCTAACATGTAGTGCGGAGCTAGTGCCGGAGTTATCTTTTACAGAGTAGATTCTCATTTCTCCATGTATTATATATTTTAAATTGCACGTTTTATCTCTTTTATTATAAAATACTTATTAAAGGCACGCGCGGGTGCGTGTATTCCTTGTAACTTTTTGAACACACATTTCTCTCCAATGCTGACATGTAGTGCGGAGCTAGTGCCGGAGTTATCTTTTACCTAACAGATTCTCATTTCTCCATGTATTATATATTTTAAATTGCACGTTTTATCTCTTTTATTATAAAATACTTATTAAAGGCACGCGCGGGTGCGTGTATTCCTTGTAACTTTTTGAACACATATTTCTCTCCAATGCTGACATGTAGTGCGGAGCTAGTGCCGGAGTTATCTTTTACCTAATAGATTCTCATTTCTCCATGTATTATATATTTTAAATTGCACGTTTTATCTCTTTTATTATAAAATACTTATTAAAGGCACGCGCGGGTGCGTGTATTCCTTGTAACTTTTTGAACACACATTTCTCTCCAATGCTGACATGTAGTGCGGAGCTAGTGCCGGAGTTATCTTTTACCTAACAGATTCTCATTTCTCCATGTATTATATATTTTAAATTGCACGTCTTATCTCTTTTATTATAAAATACTTATTAAAGGCACGCGCGGGTGCATGTATTCCTTGTAACTTTTTGAAATGAAAATTTAAAATTTCTTCTAATATAGTTGTACCTATTTACGATCATCTTAATAATTGAGGTATCGTTTATTTTACTGATTTGAGTTTTCAATTTTAGATTTCTACAATTAAAAGCTCTCAGAAAATATTATATCTAACTTTTTTTGCTACAGTTAATAGCTCTCAGAAAATGTCACATCTCAGCTCAAATTGAAAATTTAAATTCGCGAAGCGAACTAAGCCTGAGTTTAGCAAAAGAAAAAAAATGTTTAATAAAGCACATTTAAAAGAGAGAAAGGTTTGTAATGGAGAATATTATAAAGTAAATCATTTAATATAAAGAAAGAAATATTTGAAAGACTTGTATGAGAAAAATGCTTAAGCAGGAACACAATTGAGAAGAAATTATTGAGGGAAGCAATCAAGAAAAGATATTTACGAGGATCTGGTCATAAAAAAAAATATCGACTACAGGAAAAAATTATGTTTAGATTATTGCACATAGGAGAAAATTTATTCAATAAAAGCATTTTTGGAAAGAAAAAAAAGTTTAATACAATCATTTGTAAACATAAGATTTATAAATAAACAAAAAGGTAAAAGGATGGAAATGCATATTTCAACTATACATATACTTTGGTTAAATGTGTACGTGCGGCCGGAAAATGTGTGAGCATATATTGTAAAGATAATATATATTAATTGAAGATGTTAAAGAAAAGTGGAAAAAAAAAGAAAAAGAAAAAGTAGGAAAACAACGAAAAAGGAAGTTGATATTATAAAGAAAAGATGGTGTACTAAAAGGAACTTTGTTTCAACAGAAAAAATAAGTATAAATACATTTGAAAAATTATTTTAATATAAATTATCAAAGAAGAAAAGGTATTTTGAAGAATGAAAATAAAAAAGAATAAAACTTTAATAAATGTTTAGGTGGGAGAAAGAATTAAGGACATATTTGAAATAAATTATTTTAATAGAAATAAAATAAGGGAAAAATGTATTTCAAAGAAGATAACTTTAGTCAGTGACAAAGCCATAAAAAATTTTAAAGGGGAGCTTGAATTAAACAAAAATTTAAAATTAAATTAATTGTGTAATAGACTATTATTAGAAGTAAAAATTGATAGTGTAAATGAAAATATATTAGTATTTTACATAAAATATAGAATTAAAAAAATTAAAGGGGCAAAATAATACAAACCTTGTATCAAACTTAAGGATGTAAATAAAAAATTTTAAAAATTTCAGTATAAAACATAGAAATGAAAATTTTTAAGAGGAACTAAACAAGAAGAAATAAGGCAAAATTAAAAATTAAAAAAAAATACTAAAACAGACTAAACAGTTAGCTAGGACCAAAGGGACTCCAGTCTCTTTTGGGCCTTAGCTAGCTTCGTCATTGACTTTAGGAAAATAGTAGAAAATATGCCAATATGAAAAGCTTAAGAAAGTATATAGGCCAATTTTTAGTTATAGAAATTAATATGTCATAATTTGTCAAGTTATGGTTTATAACCAGATAAGTTATGGACAAACTTGTCAAGTTATGATTCATAGCCAGACAAATTATGTACAATTATAGACAATAACTTGTCAAGTTATGGTTCATAACTAGACAAGTTATGGACAAAAACAGTAATTTGACCTAATTATTAACTTATGTAAACTATTGGCCTATTAATTTTAATTCATTTCAAGTCTTTGTCTATTTTACTCTTTATCCCGTGACTTTATTGTTGAGAAGCTTTTAGCAAAAGGGCTTAAAAAAGAAAAATAAATGGAGGAGAATGCACTAAAAAAGACTGTCTGTTTTATATATGTTAAAAATAAAAAATAATTTGTGATCGGTCAAATTTTAAAATTATTGGGACTGCGTCTTTAACTAAATTATAACGTATTAATTATTCTGACTAATTTTGATAATTGAATTCCGATTCACATTGTTGTGAATCGCGGCTAGCCCTAAATTACACCCTCTCCATCGACACAAATGCCGATCTCACAGATAATAGAAGACAAACTCATCAATTTCACCACTCTTCGATGAAGGACCACCTGCGAGTCACGGAAGAATAGGAAACGACGACGTTTGGTTGATGATGACGTTGTTAGGGTTTTGTAAGGTCATCATAGAGGGCAAAGGAAATGAGGTTTACACTTGGAGAGTTCCTTTTTTTTTTTTTTAATTTGATGTTTTTTATTTTAAAATTTATTTTATTTCATCTATAAGATATTTTAAATAATATTTACCATTTAATATTAATGAATTCAGCTTTGGTATTTTAGAAAATTAACCCTTAAACTGTAAAAGAGTAACTTTTGTACCTCTTTTTGAAAAATACAAAAATATGTTTCCCTTATCTATATTATAGTAAGGTTTTCTTTATAAGCTTTTTTGTTGACAGTATCTCAACTTTTTAAATTTAGAAATTTGGTCACTATATTTTTTTTTTTGGCAATTGAATCTTTCAATTTGAAAATCATTACTATTAAGATTCAATCGAAAACGTCTGTTTTTCTAACGATTCTGATAACATAACGAACACGCGAATATCTATCGAGGACAATAAAGGTCATTTCTCATCCAAATTGATCAGTACTATTGATATTAAAATCATCTAATGTATATGAACACAATCAAGTATGATAAACAACTCTTAGTTTTTAAGAACATTACCCTCAACAAATGCTTCAAGGGTGAAAAAAAAAAAAATTTACAGTACAAAATAGTAGTTCAAATAGTTCTTTCCATTCTACGCCTTCTTGACTGCTTTGGATCTTGCGTTCAGATTTAAAAAGATAGACCTGGGATTTAGCATTCAGAATAAGAATGATAAGTGGTCTTAATAATTCCTGTATAATACATCAAATCAGTCACCAAGAATATATTAGGATATGGAGATGCACTTAAATTTATACTAACATGATAAAGCATAGTCATTTCAGAATGACTAGTATTTTATAAGTTTCATATCATTTTATACTTTAAAAAGGCTGTATACTTTCATATTTATGCATGCCAACAAGTGTGAATATGTTTATTATTTCCACATTAATAATGTTATGTTTGGAGTGAGAGAGGAAGGTTATTGAATAAAAAAAGAAAAAACAAAGGGATTTACCAGCATTGGCCAACCAAGATTTGAAAAATAACTCGGAATTGCAATGGTATGTATTGATAATTCACCCGACCAATAATTGGCCAAAACTGCACCCATAATTAGTACAAATAAAACAAATAATTGAAATTAAATTGGAACACATTAAGAATACAAATTGTACTGAATCTTGATATAAACTTTCGGAGTTGTTTATAGTCCCCAGTTTGAAAATGGCAGACAAATCTCTCATGTGTCATTGTAACGGGTTTATATACCAATCGTAATCATCGTAACCGGCTGAAAGTCTAGCATAATTCTTTTAAATTGAGTCGTAACAGTTATTATTTTGAAAATCAGAAGTCGTTTTTAAACATATAACAATAAACGACTGTCATGTACACCTCTTATAAATAATTATATAAAAAATATTAAAAAGCACATCAATAAATGACTATCATTTTTACTGTTAATATCAGTCATTCTATCGTAACCGACTGTTGTTTTAAACATGAATAATATTGTCAAGAAGAATTACATCTGTTATGTTCTTTTTTTTAGGCACATTCGATCATACACGAACATTTATTTATAGCAGTACATGACACTGTTTTATTTGTCACATGTTTAAAAATGACTTATTATTCTCATAATAATAACTGTTACGATTTAATATAAGAGAATTACGTTAATAATTTAACCGGTTAAGTTAATCCTTTAATTTTTTATGACGGGAAAAATTTTACCCATAAAAATTGCGAGGGACCAAAAAAAAGCCTAAATTTTTTTTCAAGTGTATGAGGAAAATTTCAAATAATTTTTTCCTTTTCAGTGGTCCTGTGACCGTATAATAAATAGATCCGTCTCCTTTTTAGCTAAAAAGAAAAAAAAAAAAAAAGATAGTCATACCTGACTAGCATTATGGCCTCGTTCATTTCACCGATTCAAGTTTTCAGTTTTAAGTTTCTGCAGTAAAAAACTCTAAGAAAATGTCACATCTAACTTTTTCTGCTATAATGAAAAGTTTTCAAAAAAATATCACATCTCAACTTAAATTGAAAACTCAAATCTACGAAGTGAACGAGACCTATATAATTGGTTTGAAATAGGAGAAAATGCATTGATGGGACATGAGAAATATTGTGTCAAGTTGAGAATAATTATGAACTGTCAGATTTGGGTTTGTATAGTCTTTCATCTTTTATATTTAGGCCCGTTCGGTTCGTTAATTTGAGTTTTTAATTTGAGTTGAGATGTGATGTTGTGTGAGAATTTTTTATTGTAGCAAAAAAGTTAAATGTGACTGTTTTTGAGAGTTTTTTACTGTAACAAAACTCAAATCTGCGAAAAAAATGGAGCCTTAGATTATACTACTTGCTATATATATATATATTGCATACCTTCCACGTGGCCAGCTGAACAGATGGGTAGTACTTTCTTAAATTACTTTTCACTAAACTCCATGGCCTTCCTGTAATTCCAAACTAAAACCCTTCAGTTTCTCAAAGTGAGGATGTGGTATTATTATTAATGACGGTTCATCTCCTATTGTTCATGGCGTGAACTCTCACAATAGTATGCTCTTGAGAATTATGCTTGACTAGAAAGTGTCCTAGAGATGTGCAACAACGGGCTCTGACCCGTGGGCCGGTCTAAACCCATTCTAATAGAGTGTTAAGCTGGTAGGACACAACACGAGGTCTAACTGATTAATATTAGTGGGTTGAATTGCGTCAACATATCTCCGTCTATGAAAATTCATAGACCACACTGAGCTTAGATTAGACCGAGCCGGCCCATTTAAGCCTATAATAGGTCAGCCCATCTCAACTCATTTAACCCATTACTGTAACAAAACTCAAATCTGCGAAAAAAATGGAGCCTTAGATTATACTACTTGCTATATATATATATATTGCATACCTTCCACGTGGCCAGCTGAACAGATGGGTAGTACTTTCTTAAATTACTTTTCACTAAACTCCATGGCCTTCCTGTAATTCCAAACTAAAACCCTTCAGTTTCTCAAAGTGAGGATGTGGTATTATTATTAATGACGGTTCATCTCCTATTGTTCATGGCGTGAACTCTCACAATAGTATGCTCTTGAGAATTATGCTTGACTAGAAAGTGTCCTAGAGATGTGCAACAACGGGCTCTGACCTGTGGGCCGGTCTAAACCCATTCTAATACAGTGTTAAGCTGGTAGGACACAACACGAGGTCTAACTGATTAATATTAGTGGGTTGAATTGCGTCGACATATCTCCGTCTATAAAAATTCATAGACCACACTGAGCTTAGATTAGACCGAGCCGGCCCATTTAAGCCTATAATGGGTCAGCCCATCTCAACTCATTTAACCCAACTTTTAATATATATATATATATATTTAATACATAGAGTATTTTTTCTATAAGATATTTTTTATGTACTTTGGTTATATATATATATATATATAATCATGTTTACCAGTGGTCTTATATATTTGTGAGAGTGCCACTATTTGTAAGTTGTAATTATAAATAATAATTATTTTAATGTTTTTTATTTGTTTTTATTTGTTTTTAATTTTTATTTAGTAATTATGTAAACATCTTATGTGTAATTATTACAAATGTACTTTTTTATTCTTATTTAGGTTTTGTTCTATTAGGTTCTCATTGAAAAGGTTTTTAATGAGACATACATAAATAAAATATCTCTTTTTACATTTCCATTGACTATTTAGATTTTTATATTTATTAACTTGTTTAGAAAATTAAAAATTGTTTTTTTATAAAATATAAAAAAAATAACAAAATGCATGCTAAGAAGGACTAACCTATCCAAACTTATAATGGACTTAGATGGACAACCCATCCTAACTCATAGATAGGCTCAAATGTTAACACATTCTTACATCTCTAATGTCCTCTCTTTTTATTTTTATTTTCTTTTTTCTTTTTTTTTTTTTCCTGTGAGTCTTTATGGTAGGATAGGTAATTTGACCCCACCGGTGGAGTAAGTAAAAATGCAGTTGACCATACAATTCAACGATTTGAGATAAAGGAATATAAAGCACCGTTTAATTTACAGTTTAAATCAGTAATTTTGATTAATAATTAGCCAAAACTTTGTGAGATAATCATTATTAAAAAAAAATTTAATACAAATTTTTTATTAAAAAAAACACTAAAAAAATTTAAAATATGAGTTTAAATATATTTATGAAACGGATAAATGATGTGACAAGACTAAATAAATCGGATGATGTCATTTTTGAAAAGGACTTTTAACTTTAAAAAAGATTAAACAAATAAAAATTATAGATTAAAAAACTTTAAAAAGTAATCTCTTCTCCTTTCTCGTGTTTCTTCTGTACTTTTCCTAGAGCTAGATCATTTGTCCCCTTTCTCTGTCTCTCCTGTCTCCCCCAATAAATATTTGATGTATCAGCCTAGTTATAAAAGATCCACTAACGGAACAAAGAGTGGTGTCTTCCGTTATTCTCGTATCATTTCCAATGTAATATTATACTTGTTAATTATAAATTTAATATTTAAATGTAAGAAAATATTTTTTAATATAATGTTATTTATTGTGTTAAATTTTTTATATATTAAGCTATTTTTAATATAAATGTTAATGCTAATTGTATATTTGTCATAAAAAAATATAATATAATATGTTATTTTTATTTTTTTACCCCAATGCATAATGTTATTTGAAATGTTAAATCTATTTTTTTTAATAATCATTAAGTTTTGAAAGTTGTAAAATGATCTTTTATATTCAAAATAATTAAAAAAATATAAAAGTTGCAATAATTACATTAAAAAGTAAATATTTCAACTAACAACAATCAAATGTCAAATTCTCCATATATTATACTTAATGAGAAATTAGAACAACAAATAGCATTGCATTAGAGAGTGTTTTTGCACTCAATTGTTAAATTTACAATTGTCACATTAATTATAGCACTACATTGAAGATGCTCTTATACTTTGTGACAAATTTTCCACTAAATATAGCATATAAAAAATTTAACATTTAATTATTATTGGTTGAAATATTTACTTTTTTCATTTAATCATTACAGTTTTTGCATTTTCTAGCTATTTTAAAAATAAAAGTTTACTTTTACTACTTTTAAAGATTAATGATTACGAGAAAAAATGAATTTAGCATTTTAAATAGCATTATGTGTTGGAACAAAAATGAAAAAAAACATATTATATTATACTCTTTGATGCTAAATATACAATTAGTATTGCTATTTACATTAGAGATGATCTTAACTTTCCCTAAAACACTCTCTCTTCCACTACTGTTTGTCTTTCTTCCATACACCTTCACTCTCTCTCATATTTCCATCACTCTCACGCCTACCTTTCTCCTTCTTTTAATCATTTCTCTTTAAGAACATGTTTGGTAGAGGGATTTGAACCACGATTTAAACTGTTCTGTTATAGTATTTTTTTTCTTACTGAAAATTAAATTTTGATTCAAAGCGTCTAATTTAAATTCATAAACCAAACAACCATGAGTGAAATACATAACTGCTAATCAGCCATGCAATATATAACACATATCTACCATGTTACACACAATTAAAGAGAGCCCGAAACAAGACATACCTTCAACAACTAAGCCATAGTACATCATGAAAATGAAGTTGTTCCAAGGAGAAATTGTTAGTTGTTCAAGCAACACCTAATAAATGAAAAATTCCAATGCATCAATACTTTGGTTACAAAAATTGCATGCACATATATTTTTGAGAGGGGGCAAAAAACTCCTATAGGAGTGTACCCTTTTATCAACAGTTTTATTGTCCTGCTTTCCGTCGAATATAATTTCCATTAATTTGTGGAGGAAGTGTCCAAATGGTCCTGCGTATGCAAATCCATATAGCTGCAAAACAATTTCGTTCCAATGATCTATACTTGTGACACAACCATGACACAAGACCAACTATGCATATAAAAGTTCAAATATAAAGTACAGATTTCATTTTGCTAGAGAAGAAAAAAGGAATTGAATATTTTAGTATATATATATTATATATACTAATATTATTTTATATGTTAAATTTTGTATCAAATATTTGAATTTTGTATTAGATTTTGTGTGGTAATGAATTAGATTTTGTGAAGCTATTTTAATTTTATGTAATGTTATGTTTTTGTTTAATTTTATTATTAATTTTTTGAAAATATTGAAAAGAGAGGGACTATAAGATTCAATGTCCAATAAATTGAATCTGTTGTTTTTGGATTGGAGACTCACGAATTGATAACGGATTACGATTTTTCCAATTCACAATATATTATTGACTTGTGGATTGATTCTTAATCTGCGTAATCCGTTAGAACATAACAAACTTAGCGGCTCACACAAAACAGAAAACATAAGAAACATGAAAGAAATAGAATATCTTAGAACATAACAAACTCAAAATAGTCAATATGTTTCAAAATAAGTGTACCATCATAAGAAGCAATCTTCTCAATTGAAGCTTCTTGACCCCAGAGGTCTTCTCGGCTATTGCATAATTGAGCCCAACTAAGGCACTTGCTGTAATTGCCTAGCAACCCAAAAAAGAAAAATAAAGAAAAGATTCAAACCAAAAAAATAAAAAATAAAAAAAAAGTTGTTAAACCAAGAACAACATTATAACATAATAGTTAAACTAACACATCAAGAAAAATCAACCTTGGTTCTAAGAGGGTGAAGCTGAAGTTGCTTATGGTATTCTTGCCAAGTCTCGTTGACTATATCAGACATATTGGTAAATGAGATTTTCAAGTTTTCCATCTTCACATGTACCCCGGAAATTTGTGGTAAGATGGCGAGGAAGAGAAGTGAAAAGAATTGCTAATCTATTTATAAAGTCATTGGGTCTCTAGTTTAATTGAAGTTAGGTGGCTTAGTGAACCATTGTGAGGGACCAAGTTTGGATTTCTTCAAAGGACCACACACACCCAAAAAAAAAAAAAAAAAAAAAAAAAAAAGCCCAATGTTGTAAATTATTGGTGTAGGTCAAGACAAGCTCATCCACGGCTCCCCACATACTGCTTCGCAACGTCGTGATGCGGACACACCGGGATGAGCTCATGACCAGTACGGTGACAAGTGAGACTTGAACGGGATCTTGTCACTGTACTAGTCACCACAAGGTCCAGCACAAGTCTCACTTGTCACCGTACTGATCATGATCTCTTCCCGGCATGTTCGCGTCGCGGTGTTGCGAAGCAGCATGTGGGGAGCCATGGAAAGGCTTGACTTAGCGACGTGGCAGCACTGAATTGAATTGAGAGTAAAATTAATGGATAGAGAGTAAAGTGCAATCTCCTTGGCTGCACGTGGCTCTAGCTAATTCAGGATGCTTTCTTTTTAGTTGCTTCATTTTTTGCTGATATTTAATCCCAATTGCCATAATTGCGATAATTGTCTTTTCACCTAAATTACCTATAAAATTGAAGAAACTAAAATGAATTAAAAGGAGAAACTTATTAGAAATTAAAATAAAACAAATAAATTAAAAACCAAATAAAATAAATTAACTAAATAAACTCAAAAATCAACATAAAAATCTTAAAAACAAGATTAATTTAAACTTAATTAAGAGTGAAAATAACTCTATTTTGTAGACTTATCATATATATATATATATATAAGGGTGTAATTTTAATGGTTACTCTAATATTTACTTATCGATGGGTATTGTTGTTTTAGCTGTAAGATATTAATCTTATGATTGTAATAAATTGGATAGTTGACCAAAAAATTTGTTGTAATTAATGAAATTGAATTCTTATCACGTCACGTTATTAAATTACTATATTTAATGGGTGACCATTGATGGAGAGGTAACCATTGAAAACTCATTTATATATACAAACTATAAATGTAAAAATTCAAAGAAAAAAATTTGTGTAGGTTGAAGAGTAAATATGCTTGAAAAGTTTGATGAAAGAAAAAAAGGGGATATTTACATTTTATATCCTGTGTTTTAGGTTTATTTAAAATGTATACCTTTAGTTTTTAATCTCATCAAATGTACACATTCAAATTAGATTTAATATACAAATCTATACTCTATTTCAGTCAATAATTGATTTTAACATTTAAAATGACAAAACTATCCCCAAAAAAGAGAGAGAAAAGAAACTAAAACTTTCCATTATTACAAATAAACAAAAATCTATTTTAATGGTATTTTGTTTATTTTTTAGGTCAAAACTGTAAGTTTAAGGTTTTTTTTTAGTTTTTTCTTTTTTTCTATTTTTTTTATTCAAGGGCATTTGAGGTATTTTAAAGGTTAAAATCAAGGGTTGGATGTGAAAAGATATAAATTTGAGTATTAAATTCAATTTAAAGATATATTTGACGAGATCAAAAATTAATGGTATAGTTTTTAAATAAATCTAAAACACAAAGTATAAAAAGTTAAATATCCCAAAAAAAACCTCATTTCATAATTTTGTTTTTCCAATATTTTTTTAAAATAGACTTTTCATATATTAGTGTCTTCACTTAAATAAATTTTTAAATACGTCACCAATTATATGTTAAGTAAAAATACTGTCGTCTCAGTATATTACGTAATAAAAGCGATGATCGTAACAAAAGCCTATTATGCATGATTTTTTTTCTTTTTTATTGTGACCCCACTGCATTTTTGTTTTAAAAGTTATAATTATATCTTCTTTTTCTTTTCCCCTATCATTTTCATTCCTTTTCTCCCTTCCTAATTTCTTCGTGTGTACTTTTATTTTGACAAATCTTTATAAAAAAAAGCGTGCTTGTTTTTTATTTATTTGCTTCAATATTGTAAGGCTTTTTTTTTTTGCACGAACACCCCTCAATTTTTCAAATTTAGTAATTTAATTCTTATTCTTCTTTTCCTGACATTTGGCCCCTTTTAACTGTTAAATCTTTCCAACTAAGGTCCAATAAAAAATGATGTCTATTTTTTCTTTTTTTTACAATTCTGATCATGTGATGCACACGAGAGTATTTGTTGAGGGCAATGAAAGTTATTCCTTACCATATTTGTTCAGTTATATTGATTTCAGAATTATCTAATGTGTCTGAACATAATCAACTATAATAAACAAGTCTTGGTTTCAAGGGTTATTGCACTCAACAGACGCTCTAAGAGTGAGAAATGACTTTTATTATCCTAAACAGACCCTCTATGTTATGACCCTAAAGATGAGACCGTGATTATTGAGGTTTAATTTAAAATTTAATTTAATTAAACTTGACTGTTTAATAAAAATCACAAAAATAAATACATAAATATCAATATAGTTTGCTCTAGAGACTTTCTTTTACAAATAATATTTAAAACAGTCCATAAAATCTAAGGAAAATAGTACAACTCTGGGACAATGTCGACCAATACCGTTTATATATAGAAATACAGTACATCTCAAAATTAAAACTGTAAATCCGAAACAAACGTACCGCTTCAAATCTCGTACCTTTAATCCATTGGCATCCACTTGTCACATTGTAAATCTAAATTGCTAACTCTGGAAGAAGGGTTTAAAATATTGAAAACATAATAAAAGTGAGCGGACGGCCCAGTATGATATAATTTTATAAAACATTATGAATAAAAATACTCACGGTACAAAGACATACACCCAGAACCGATCATACAATTTTATGAAACATTGTAAATAAAGGTACTCATGGTCCGAAGACATACACCCGGAACCGATCATACAATTTTATGAAACATTGTAAATAAAGGTACTCACGGTCTGAAGACATACGCCCAGAATCGATCATCCTTTTTAAATAAAGGAAATACTCACGTAGTAGTAGAAAAATATCTGTATAATGAAAATATGCAGAGCCATAACACCACTGAGCAAGAAGTGGATCCGTACGGGGTTCGTGTCCTACCGCCAGGGATATGATTCCCATATCCCGATCTCTGAGACAACCATGCGTTATATCATTTCTTAAAATATTTCATTTTAAGAAATGATACTCTTTAAAATCTCATTTCTAAAATCATTAGAAAACTTAATAGTATTATTCTTACTATTTCCTTTAAAATTATTTTTCTTTAAACATGTTTTGTTCTAAAACATTTTTTATTGGCCAAAACCATTAAAAGTGAGGCTAATAAGGATATAGACAAGAATATCCTACCTCTTAAAAATTTAATCTACAGAATATTTCACGTGGTCCAACCGTCTATTTTTGAAGTTCCACGGCTCGCTCTGAACCTCAACTCGATTTGTCTCGATCTGCGTGCACAGTTAGACTCTTTAACGGAGTCGAATTGGCGCAAACAGAGGTTACTGTTGCGTTCAGCACGTCGAAAGGAGTCAGTATTGGCCTCATATCTTCAATCGGACGTTGGGAACCTCAAGAACTGAGACACTGGAATCCGGCCACCGGCGGCGGCGACAGCGGCGGCGGGGGTTGCTAGAGCACATTTCCACGGCGGACTTAGGTCCTACCCCCATAAATCGACCATTCTAAGTTCAATGGTGCAGTCAATTTCACCAAATTCGGCCTCTATTTACTCCGATTAAACCTAAACACGTCGGCAAAATCCGGCGAGTTAGTTCTCAATTCTCCGGCAATGGAATGTCAAAATTGGTTGAGGGCTTTTGTTACCCACTTCCTTCTGAGTGTTTTGACACCAAAATCACGACGATTCAATGGTTGGATCATCGGAACCACCCTCCACCCAAACGGCGGTGGCGGCGAGCTCCGATCTCTGATAAACGGCGGCGGATTCGGGAGGCTGAAGGTTGCTTCTTGCTCTACGTCGTTATCTGAGTCTAATGGCACCGGCGGTGTAAAAAACAGAGGCCGGAATAGTGTACAACAGAGAGGAGGCACGGCGGCCGAAATGGGCGGCTCCTGCGACGGCGCTCCGGTGAGAATCGACGGGTGAGACGGCATGGGTTTTGTTCATCTCGTCGAGTTGAGTCCATAGGGACCGGAATCACTCCGATCGGAGGTCGGACGACAAAGTTTCGATGGCAAGAAGTTAAGGTAGTTTTCAGACATTTCGCCGTCGATTGCGGCTGATTCCGGCGGAGATGGAGGTCGTGCGGCATGTCAGCGAGTCCAGCTCGTCGAGAGCTTTCCGATGGTGTGGGCGGTGTCGTGAGACGACACCGGAATCTCATCGGTAATAGGTGGCCGTCGTGGAGAGAGAGAGAGTACGAGAGAAAAATGAGAAAAAAGAAAGAAAAAGGGGGAAAAAAGGAAAATGGGCTTAACCTTTGTACAAATTTGATAATTAGACTTTAAAATCTAATTTGAATAGTGTATAAAATGACTCATTATTCATGTTTTGAAAAATTAGTTACCAACACTTAAAATAGTTTAAGGGACAGTCGTGTTAATTTCAAAACAATCATTTTTAAAAGAGAATGGTCATTTACATGATAATTATAATTGAGAATCTTTCACTAATATCAGATTAATTAACACTAACAACCGGATTTGATTAATTAATCGTAATTAATTTAACCGGATGTTACACTCTAAGAGTGAGAAATGACTTTTATTATTCTAAACAAACGCTCGTATGTACGTTACATGATTAGAATCGTTAAAAAATGATGTTATTTTTAATTGGACTTGAATTACAAAAATTTTAAAGTTATAGGGGCCAATTGCCAATAAAAGGACTAAATTATTAAATTCAAAAAGTTGAGAGGTATCTATACAAAAAAGCCATATTGTAAATAATAATAAGAACATTGTTACATGTAAAGTTATGGTCATTAATTAAAAAGCCATATTCTCTTTTTCTAATTATGTGTTTACTAATAAAATTAGTCTCCATTTATTGAGCCCTTCACAATATAGAAAATTTAGAAAGAGAATGTTAATCCTTATATCTCCTTAATTTTGGTTCTTTATTAAAGGGAATGAATGTCTAATTTATTAATTATTTATCATGAATTATTATATAGTCAATGACTTTTTAATAATTATATTGATAATATAATTTTAATAAACACTATAAAGAGAATATAATTGTTTCTCATAATACATTTTAATAGTCAAGTAACACTTAAAAAGAAATTAATAACACTTAATTTTATTACTTTATTTTTCTTTCCGATCTTATTACTCATGTCATTATATTTCTTTGCGGTTTAATAAAAATGCACCCATAGAGTAAAAATCACCTTTACAACCCGTGTTCATTGACTGAAGACTCGTTTTAAATTATTATCCTAATGTTTGAGACGAGGTTCAACGTATTAGTAATGTTTGCAAAGTATTAGAACTTAACAATACTAACAAAATACGATAGTAGTGCTATTATTTAATGAAAAACATTATTTTTTTATGTGTCAATGTCATCAATGGAACAAAATTTCGATTCCATCACCGGTCCTTTCACCATGTTAACATTACTGCAAGCTCATCATCGTGATTGTCTGAATATTTTGTCATTCTGTTCATCACAACTACGTTAGCATCCATACAAAAACTATTCTGCAAAAGAATATTATTACTCATAATGAGAGGCGGTCGTTTTTATGACCGAAAGAATAAGCTCCCCACGCCGATTGGAAAGAACAGTATGAATATGCCTAGTACCTGGTCTAAACAGGCCGACAGGAAAGAACAGCTCGAACATGCTGACAGGAAAGAACAGCTTGAACAGGCTGAGCACCTAGTTCGAGCAGGCTGAATAGGTCGAACAGGCCGAGCACTTGGTCCGAGCAGGCCGAACAGGCCGAATAGGCTGAACAGCCTGAACAACTCGAACATGCCGAGCACTTGGTCCGAACAGGTCGAATAGGCCGAGCACTTGGTCCGGCTAGGCCGATAGGGAAAAACAAGCCGATCACCTAGTCCGAACAAGCTGAACAGGGATGATCAACCGGAATAGGCTGCGTACCTTGTCCGAACACGCCGAATAGGCAGAACAAGAAAGAATAGCCTGAACAGGTCGAGCACCTTGTCTTAACAGGCCAAATAGGCTAAACAGTCAGAACAGGTTGAGCACTTGGTCCGAATAGTACGAACATGGAAGAGCAGCCTGAACAGGCCGAATGGTTCGAACAGGCAGAATAGGCCAAACTCACTTACCTGGCTGAGCACGCCGAACATGTAGACCAGGATGAACAGTCTGAACAGGCAGACTAGGGCGAGCACCAGGTTCGAACAGGCTGAGCGCTTGATCCGAGCTGACTGAGCACGTGGTTCGAGCACTAACCGACACCGACTGGCGGAACATGACAAGTTCCCAATTAAGCAACTAACTCCCACGTAGCCTCATCTCTGCAATTCCAATGGGGGCTTCCTCTAACTATAGGGGTGCGACATATGTCATATGATCGGTACAACAGTACAACTGGGTCATCCCCAGGTTTCGGGTTAGATCCAGACGCTACCCGAATCCAAAAATACTCTATAAACACAAAGCTCATTAGCTTACAAAGGTACAAACATTTTTCTACACCTAACACTACCCACTCATTTGTTGCTCCCGACCAGAACACTGACTTGAGAGTCTTAGTTCCATTGGTAGACACCACACCGGTGTCCCCTTCACTCTGAGGCTATCTCCTTTTTTGTTACATATTAGAACAGTGCTAGGGATCCGTCCCGAACAGTGTTAGGAATCCGTCCTGAAGAGTGCTAGGGATCCGTCCCGAACAATACTAGGACCAAAGTAGAACAGTGCTAAGGACCCGTTTTGAACAGTGTTATGGATCCGACTAGAAGAGGCAAAGAACAGGGTCCGGTTATTATGTGCTTCTGCACGATGCGTTGTGCCAAATTTCAGCATTAACATTTGGCACTAGAAGGATGGCATTGCGCCTTTCTAGCACACTTAGAATCTTTCCACGAAGATCAGAAGATCAAATGGTCAAAGAACCTGAAGATCAAAAGTCAGAAGACCAAAAGACAAAGATCATAAAATTAGAAGGTTAGAAGGACGGTGGACTAAGTACCCTGACAGAGCAGGTCCAGGTCTACTTGTCGAGTGCAATTAATTGTTAAGTGCAATTACACTTTTCCTCTCTCATCATTCTCTTTCATCTTTGTCATTTTCGATATATCTTACTTCTTGTCCATC
The DNA here is from genome assembly GCF_000414095.1 of Morus notabilis. Taxonomy (NCBI): domain Eukaryota; kingdom Viridiplantae; phylum Streptophyta; class Magnoliopsida; order Rosales; family Moraceae; genus Morus; species Morus notabilis. The sequence continues at coordinate 161,408 of NW_010363416.1, read as the reverse complement.
TCTCTCAATCGTTAGCTGAAAAATGAAAACATAGCTTTTTTTTTTCCTCTCATTATATTTTTTGAAAAAAAAAGTCAAGAAAAGCAAAATTTTATCAAAGAAAAAAGTGCTAAAAAAGGAAAAGAAAAGTCTGAAATATGGTAAAGCCAAACCCCTTATATTAGAAAAAAGAAGGAAAGAAAAGAGTTAGCAAAAAATTAAAGAACTTAAGTCATGTGACGTGTCAATCACTCACATATGCTCTCTAAAAATAAAAATCATTTTAAAGTTACTCTCACTTATCAATCGTGTGATGTGGTTTTAATCATGTGATGTTCTCTCTTATTAATAGTGTTTAGGTTCTAGTTAAGATTTTAAAATGCTGATCCTTTCAGAATCTTGATTTATGCATTTTCTACTCTGTTGTCTAGATCTAGTATGGAATAAAAATACGTAGATGAGAAATTAAGCACGGTAGAATTTGGAAACACTATCATTGAAAAAGAAATTTTAGTACACTTATTCAATTACAAGATAATTTTTCTTTTATGAGGAAATAAATGATAAAACGACACAGATAGTGAAGCACACGGCATATTTCTCCTTCTGAGTGTTATTATCATCACTAGTACATGGACGGAGGCATTGGCGGGGGAGTGGGTGGCCCAATCCAACCTATTAAAAAAAACGACATATTTGCATGGACTTCAGCTAGAGTTCTAATTAAAATTCTGAATTGTGTAATGACAAATATACAAAAACGACAATATTATCAGCCAGTCCTTCCAAAGAAAGTATCTTGGTTGACGCATTTTCCATTTGCTTGTAGAAATAATCACTTTAAGAGATCAAATTATTTGATACTAAAAAATTTTTGGTAGTAAAAAACACACTTTTTATTACTAAACTTTAGTAGCTGAAATTATTAAGGTTTTAGTTACTAAATTTGGTAGCAAAAACTATACAATCTGCTACCAAATATAATTTGGTAACAAATAACATAGCGGATAATGAAATTTAGTTCCCACCAATAACTTTTTGTTACTAAAACAATATTTGGTAACAAAAGTATAAGATTCTGCCACCAAAATTTGGTAGTGAAATATTACAATTTTGCTACCAAACATGTTTTGGTAATAAAATGTTGGCAGGAAGTAAAATTTTTTCCTACTCGAAGTATTTGCTACCGAATTATTTTTGGTAGGAAAACATATAACATTTGCTATCAAGTATTAGAAGCAAAATATAACTATTTGCCACTAAAATTTGGTAGCGAAAAATCAAGTTTTTGCTACTAAAAAACATAAGTTTTTGCTACCAAATTTTGGTAGCAAAAAACAAGATTTTGCTACCAAATTCATATTTTGGTGGCAAAAAGATGTTCTTTGCTACCAAAAGTTATGTTTGATAGCAAATCATATAAAAACTTTAAAACTTATATTTTGTGCTTGTATTTTTTTTTTTAGTTTTCCATGAATATGTCCTATATTAAGTCTTAACAATCATCCTAGTATATTTTGTATAACAATTATTTGATAATTTAGTTATTTTGTGTAGGTGTAACAAGAGACATGTTCTTATGTATATATGTGATCATGTTAATTAAGTATATCTTCCACATAGAGTAGTATATAATCTTGCTATTTGTTTGATTTTTAACTTTGAATGATGTATTTCAATTTCAAAACTATTTTTTTTTGTTATAATGTTATTAGAACAATGATTTTAAAATAATTTTTGTCATTCAAATGTTTTTTTTTAATTTTTAATATATGTCTTTCTGGTACTAAATTCAAATTTAATAGCAAAAATATGCTTTCGGCTACCAAAATAATGTTTAGTAACAAAAAACATACTTTTCTGGTATTAAATTTTAGTAGCAAAAAACATGATCTTCTACCAAATTCATATTTTGGTGGTGAAAAGGTGTTTTTTACTACCAAAAGTGGTATTTGATAGTGAATCATATAAAAACTTTAAAATTTATATTTTGTGCATGTATTTTTTTTTAGTTTTCTATAAATATGTCTTATATTAAGTTTTAATAATCATCCTAGTATATTTTGTATAACAATTATTTGATAATTTAGTTATTTTGTGTAAGTGTAACAAGAGACATATTCATATGTATATATATATGATCTTGTTAATTAAGTATATGTTCCACATAGAGTAGTATATAATCTTACTATTTGATTGATTTTTAACATAGAATAATGTATTTTAATTTTAAAACTATATTTTTTGTTATAATGTTATTAGAGTAATAGTTCCAAAATAATTGTTGTCATCAAAATGTATTTTTTTAATTTTTTTAAATATTTCTTTTTGCTACTAAATTATAATTTGCTACCAAATTAAAATTTAATAGTAAAAAATATATTTTTTACTACCAAAATAATGTTTAGTAAAATGTTTGCTACTAAATATTTGGTAACAAAAAATTTTTGTGGGAAAAACATTTTAATCCACACTCTCTAAAAATTCAAAACACACCCACCACCGTCAAAAATTCTCTCTCGCTCTAGATCCCTCTTCCCCGAGTGTTCACTTCCATTCGAATTACAGAAGAGAGAGGGAGAGACTAGAGAGAGAGAGAGAGATGGCAGACGAAGAAGAAGCAGAGCTAAGCGAGACGCAGAAGAAGGAGATTGCGAAATGGTTGCTCCTCAACTCTCCTCATGGCGAAATCCAATACGTTTCCAAAGGTGAATTTACTTTGTTTCTCTCTCTATCTCTCTGTGAAATTCGCTTCTTGTTCTTTCGGCGCATTTTGAATTCTGCTCGTTTACATGATATTAGTTATCTAGATTTGATACATTCCTAACTTTGATAGTTTAGGGTTCTCAAATAGTAGTTTAATGTTTTCTTGATGCATTACACAAGGATTGGAATTGCACAAGACCATCCTCGGAGAGGCCTGAATAGCTGCTGGAAATTTCTCTAAAATCATATCTTGGCTATGGAAAGATATCGCTTCAACGCGATATTTACTTACAGAAAAAGTTGGAAAAGGAGAGAAGGAAATGAGAAGGTTTAGGTAATAATAACTATAATAATAATAGTACAAGCTCTCTTTTGTTTGGTTCTATGGTGGTGGTGGCGGCGGTAGTAGTAGAGATAGTGATATTACAGATGCAAGCTCTCTTTTGTTTGGTTTTATAGTTTAGAAGAGGGAATATAACAATAAGAAGTGTTCCGTACATTCAGGTTGGCTGGGAATTGCTTGACCTGGTAAAATTGTTCAGATCCACTGCTAAAAGTTGTAGTCATTAAAGCATGCTTATAATCTCTAATCACTTATTCTGCTCGCAATTCTGCTAGATATTATGAAAGCGTGGTTTGAATTTCACATTTCATTCCACAAAACTGTGCTTCAACACAAACCCAAAGTCACCATCTGTATTTCTTCTATCTGAATGTTTCTGAATATCTCTCTTAATCTTGTCTATTCTTTCTGCATCACCGCCATTTTATTTAATCCGTTGTTATCAAAGGGAAGGGCACATAGGTGGTTAGATTTTCCGCTTAAGGCCCGTGTGTTTTGGTGTAATGCAGGCAAGATTAGAAGTGAAGAAGGTTGTGGGAGGCAAAAAAAGATAAGGATTTCGAAGAACTTATTTTGGAAATTGTGAGGTACTCCAACTTCTTGAGAAGCTGTTTTTTTTAATGATCTTATACTTTTTCTCCTCCTATTATCTGCTTTTCTTCATTTTGAATTTTCGCCCCTGGCCAAAAACATTATTTCCTGTTGTGGCAATTTAACTAGATCAGACTTCCCTTGGCATGTCCTTTATTTTATTTTTACATTGTCCGAAGTGAGATGTACTGGAGTTTTTCCAATGTCCCGCATCCACTGTCTTCCGTTTGTTATTAATTTAGGGGTGTGTTTACTTCGCATGAAAGGGAAAGGGAATAGTTGTTTTTATGACGGAAAGAATAAGGCCCCTGCTATTGCAGGCCGACAGGGAAGAACAGCTTGAACATGCTGACAGGAAAGAACAGCTTGAACATGCTGACCACCTGGTCTGAGTAGGCCGAATAGGCCGAGCACCTGGTCCGAGCAGGCTGAATAGGCCGAACAGCCCGAACAACTCGAACATTCCGAGCACTTGGTCCAAACAGGTCGAATAGGCCGAGCACTTGGTCCGGCTAGGCCGACAGGGAAGAACAAGCCGAGCACCTGGTCCGAACAAGCCGAATGGGCTGTGCACCTTGTCCGAACACGCCGAACAAGAAAGAATAGCCTGAAAAGGTCGAGCACCTCGTCTTAACAGGCCGAATATGCTAAACAGTCAGAACATGCCGAGCACTTGGTCTGAATAGTACGAACATGGAAGAACAGATTGAACAGGCTGAATGGTTTGAGCAGGCAGAATAGGCCGAACACGCTTACCTGGCCGAGCAGGCCGAACATGCAGACTAGGATGAACAGTCCGAACATGCAGACCAGGGCGAGCACTAGGTTCGAACATGCTGAGCGCTTGATCCGAGCCGACCGAGCACGTGGTTCGGGCACTAACCGACACCGACTGACGAAACGGGAGAAGTTCCCAATTAAGCAACTGAATGCCACGTAGCCTCATCTCTGCAATTCCAATGGGGGCTTCCTCTAACTGTAGGGGCGCGACATATGTCATATGACTGGTACAACAGTACAACTGGGTCATCCCTAGGTTCCGGGTTAGATCTAGACGCTACCCGAATTCGAAAATACCCTATAAATACAAAGCTCATTAGCTTACAAAGGTACATACATTTTTCCACACCTAACACTGCCCACTCATTTGTTGCTCCCGACCAGAGCACTGACTTGAGAGTCTTTCCATGAAGATCAGAATATCAGATGGTTAGAGAACCTAAAGATCAAAAGTCAAAAGACCAAAAGACAATGATCATAAGATTAGAAGGTTAGAATGACAGTGGACTAAGTACCCCGACAGAGCAGCTCCAGGTCTATCTGTCGAGTTGTTGGACCACGCCGAACAGGCCATGTCCGACCAGGTCCAAGAGACTTGTCCTACCACGTCGATTAAGCCTTTTGTCCGACCAGCTCCAGGTCCACCTATTGAGCCGTCCGACTAGGCTAAACAGGCCATGACACTGCCACGTAGCCTCATCTCTGCAATTCCAATGGGGGCTTCCTCTAACTGTAGGGGCGCGACATATGTCATATGACCGGTACAACAATACAACTGGGTTATCCCTAGGTTCCGGGTTAGATCTAGACGCTACCCGAATCCGAAAATACCCTATAAATACAAAGCTAATTAGCTTACAAAGGTACATACATTTTTTCACACCTAACACTGCCTACTCATTTGTTACTCCCGACCAGAGCACTAACTTGAGAGTCTTTCCACGAAGATCAGAAGATTAGATGGTCAGAGAACCTGAAGATCAAAAGTCAGAAGACCAGAATACAGATCATAAGATTAGAAGGTTAGAATGACAGTGGACTAAGTACCCCAACAGAGCAGCTCCAGGTCTACCTGTCGAGCTGTCGGACCACGCCGAACAGGCCATGTCCGACCAGGTCTAAGAGACCTGTCTGACCACACCGAGTAGGCCTTATGTTCGACTAGCTTTAGGTCTACCTGTCGAGCCGTCTGGCCAGGTCCAAGAGACCCGTCCGACCACGCCGATCAGGCCTTATGTCCGATCAGCTCCAGGTCCACCTGTCGAGCCGTTTGACCAAGCCGAACAGACCATGTGCAACCAGGTCCAAGAAACCCATCCGACGTCGCCAATCAGGCTTATGTCCGACCAACTCTAGGTCCACTTGTGGAGCTGTCTGACCAAGCCGAATAAGTCATGTCCGATCAAGTCCAAGAGGTCCGTCTCACCAGGTCGATCAGGTCCATGTCCAATAATGTTTTTCCGAACATAAGACCCCAGGGTCCAAAGAAGCTACGTGCAAGTAATGTAGGCCAAGAAATTTTGAAAAATTTGCATCCTATTCGGATTCTTATTTGATCAAAGGGTAATGTACACTCCATTCTGGACATGTCTGGTACAGGGGCAAGACATCCTAGTCGGACGATGTCCGTGGAAGGATTCGGCCGAATAGAATCGGCCTTGGGCATTTTTTTATCCCAACCTGTCCAGCATACCCTCCGGGGTCGGGCAAACCCACGTCCTCGAACAATCCAAGCAAGCGACCAAAACGGACCAAAAGTCCAGGTTGGCATGCAGCGGCAATGGGCCGAACATATTTAAGACCTACAGGTCCAATCATACTATGATCAAGAACATGTGTCGACAAGGCACGAGACCAAGTGTTCGGATAAGCTAAGACTATATCCTAATCACTTTTGGACTTAGGTGTTGATGACCTTCTCCACCTAAGTCTTGTGGGGCTAATGTTAAGGGGTGGTCATTTTTATAACCAGAAGAATAGGCCACCCGCTAGAGCAGGCTGACGGGGAAGAACAACCCGAATATGCTGAGCACTTGATGTGAGCAGGCCGAATAGGCCGAACAGGCTAAGCACTTGGTCTGAATAGTACGAATAGGTCGATGGGGAAGAACAACCCGAATAGGCCGAGCACCTGATCCGAACAGGAAAAACAACCCGAGCACCTAGTCTGGCCAAGCCTATAGGGAAGAACAGCCCGAACATGCCGAGCACCTTGTCTGAACAGGCCGAGCACCTGGTCCGAACAAAGTGAACAGGGAAGAACAACCCAAACAGGCTGAGTACCTGGTCCGAACAAAGCGAACATGGAAGAACAGCCCGAACAGGCCGAGCACCTAGTCTGAACAGGCTGAATAGGCTGAACATAGATGAATAGTCCGAACAGGTCAAGTGCTTGGTCTTAACAGGATGAATAGGTCAAACAGTACGAACATGTAAGAACAGCCTAAACAGGTCGAATGGTCCGAACAGGTGGAATAGGTCGAACATGCCGACCTAGCTTCCGAACAGGTCAAGTGCTTGGTCTTAACAGGATGAATAGGTCAAACAGTTTGAACATACCGAACACTTGGTCCGAACAGTACGAACATGTAAGAACAGCCTAAACAGGTCGAATGGTCCGAACAGGTGGAATAGGTCGAACATGCCGACCTAGCCGAGTAGGCCGAACATGCAGACTAGGCTGAACAATCCAAATAGGCAGACCAGGGTGAGCACCTGGTCCTAGTAGGCTAAGCGTTTGATCCGAGCCGACCGAGCACGTGGTCTGAGCCGATCGAGCACGTGGTCCGAGCACTAACCGACACCGACGGCAAAACATGACAAGTTCCCGATTAGCCAACTAACTGCCGCGTGGCCCCCTCTTCGCAATTCCAATGGGGGCTCCCTGCACCTATAAGGGCGCGACATGTGTCACATGACTGGTACAACTGTACACCTGGGTCACCCCAGATTCCGAGTCAAATCCGGACACTACCTGGATCCGGAAATACTCTACAAATACAAAGGTCATTAGCTCACAAAGGTACGAACATTTTTCCACACCCAACTCTACCCACTCATTTGTTGCTCCCGACCAGAACAATGACTTGAGTGTCGGAGTGTCATTGGCAGACACCACACCGGTGTCCCCTCACTCCGAGGCCATCTCCTCTTTCATTGCAGATTGTAACAGTGCTAGGGATCTGTCCCGAGCAGTGCTAGGACCCAAGCAGAGCAGTGCTAAGAATCCGTCCCAAGTAGTGCTAGGACCCCAACAGAACAATGCTAGGGATTCGTTCTAAACAGTGCTATGGATTCGGCCAAAAGAGGCAGAGAACAGAATCCGGTTACGGTGCGCTTCTGCATGCAGTGTTGTGCTGGATTTCGGCATCAGCAGTTCAAATGAATTGAAAAAAAAAATACAAAAGCGTTCTTAGAAATTAAAAAAAGAAATGAAAAGGAAAGAAAAAGCAAAACAGGATAAGCTCTCTAAATAGACAAATTTATGAATCAGTTAAAAAATAAGCGGAAAGCTGATCACAAAGGAGTAAAAGCCTTGATTTACCTGTTTGTCATGTTTTTTTAGTATTCCGACATGTTACCCGGTGGTTTCACAATAAAATGTCGTTGATAACATAATAGACTACCATTGGTAATAAGGTGGCAGCCTATATCTTCAGTAACGCATGCGAGTATCGATAGTAAGATGTCACCAAGCTTAAAGTTGGTGGTAGGTTACCTTCGATAGCCTGGTATGATACTGTTGGTAACAATAGGATTATAATAAATTAGACAATTAGAGTGACATATTATTATTTTTTTTTCTGACCGGAAGGAAAAGAATAACAATAATCAATCTAATAATATAGAAAGTGAAAAAAGTTAAAAATGAAAATGGACTGAAATAACCTAAATTAGGGTATAGTAATAGACTGATAATTGATCCGAGGACGTAACATATTGTATCAATATATCAGTGTTGATTATTTGTTTTTCCCCAGAGAAATTAGTGTTTATATATAAGAGGAATTCACATAAGTCATTCAGCAATATAAAATGTTTTGCAATTTATAAGTGGCATAAACACATCAAATGCTAAGTGTTTATTCATTTAGTAGCAATCCATTACTATGAATTAGGATTATTCCCATTTATGCCCAAACTTTACACTCGTTCCTACATTGTCTCGTGATTTTTAAAAACTGGCACTTAATTTGCTACTTCAAACTTTAAACTAATTATTTCAATTAGAATTACTGTTAACAACAACCGGTACAAATTAAGATCCATAGAAGAATCTCAATGAGAAATTAAGAGATTTTATCTCCTTTGAATAGAAGGAATTCAGTGAAATAACATTGTGGAGGAAAAAGAGAGAACTATAATGAAATAAGTTTGATATCATTAAACCATTCATTGTGCCAATATATATATATATATATATATATATATATATATTTGCATTTGGGGCAAGTAAACCACTCTAGAGATGGCAACAGGGCGGGGTGGGGAATGATTCCTCATCCCCACTCTCCAAAATCATCTCCATTCCCGCTTAAGGAGGGACGGGGGCGGCGTCAGGGATTTTTAATTGGGGGTGTTTTCCATACCCGTCCCATTCTCCATCGAATGTAATTAAGCATTTCAAAATTTTTGTAACTTAAAGTAAAAATAAAGTATAAATTCAATATAAGTTTACACCAAAATTAAAGGTTTCTCAATACCAACTAAATTCAAAACGTATGTAAAAAAAAAAAATTGTAGAGCAAAAAAAAGTCTTATTAAAGTAATAATTAACACATGCAAAAAAGTATATGTATGTATATTTATATAACATATATTATAGTGTATAACATATGTATATCAGGGTGGGAGCGGGGTGGGGAGTTCTTCATCCGTCCCCGCCCCGTTAAGATTTGGAGACAAGCTTTTGTCCTCATTCCCATCTCCATCCCTGATTATTATCCTCCATTCC
>NW_010363416.1:138377-152031 GCF_000414095.1 Morus notabilis | reverse complement strand
TGCTTTATTCAGTGCAATTCCCCACGGGCCTGTCCCTACTGAGAATATTGCCATCCCTACTGGGAATATTGCCATCCCTAAACCACTCTGCAATGAAAGTTGTTTTTTTTGGTTAGCATAATATTCCCTAAACCACTGCAATGAAAGTTGTTTTTTTTTGGTTAGCAAATTTGGCATATGCTATTTGAATCGAGTATAATATGTGTGAAAGTTTTGTATTTGATAACTGTTGGTTGATGTGATGATGCTATCTAATAATTACAATATATTCATTTTTAAATTAGTTAAAAATTAAAAGTTTACTTATATAAGTATCAAAGTTTAAAATTTATGAAAAAATATAACATTTTATGTAGTATTACCCTTGAAGCACAAAATATTCATTGAAACACAACGATATATCAAATATGTTATTTCCACACTTATTTTTTTTTTTATTTTTATTTTTTGCCAACTACAAGAAGTTCAAATTTCCTTTATAAAAAAACTAGTCCAAATTAAAAAGAAAAAGGGAAGAAATTTTTCTCCATTCTACGCCTTCTTGATTGCTACAGATCTTGCTTTTAGATTTAAAAAGATCGCCCTGAATTCAGCAAGAAAAATAAGAGTTATTAGTTGATCTACTTAATGATTCCTGTAGATATACATGAAATGAATCAGTAAATTTGATGAGTTATCGTTGAAATTTATATATATATATATATATATATAATCTAACATTACCAGTACGGTTCAATTTTATAATTATCAAATTGCAATTAGAAAGCTGTAGGATGTACCAGCATGAGGCAATGAAGCTGTGAAATAGAACTCGGAACTGCAGAGGCATATACTGGTAATTCACCCAACCAACTATAGGCCAAAACTGCACCAATAATTAGCATAACATAAGCTGTACATAACAAAGTTCTTAATTATCAAATAACATCATAATCATATCGTATTAAAAAAAAAAAGACATTTTAACAAAAATTTTAATGGAATTTGATGGTTAAAATCTATATTTTACCAATAAACTACTTTTCATACGCCACCACAGAATTATCTATAACATGACAGTGTTCCGTACCTTCCATGCAGTCAACTGAACAGATGGGTAGTCCTTCCTTACTTTACTCTTCACTAAATCCCATGGCCTTCCTGTAATCCCAAACCATAAACATAAAAGACTTTACTTTGGCTTTGGGAACGTATAAGATGAATATATATAGTCGTTGTATTTTGTTGGATTGAGCTCAAATTTTAGATTATCTGACTCTTATTAATAAGTTAATAAGATAATAGGGCAATAACATTAGAATATTTTCAAGATGCTCAAGCGAACTAAAGTGGATTATTCCTTCAAACAAGAAAAATATCAAGAAGAGTACTTCAATAAGAATATGATAAATAACTCTGAAATAGAATTTAGAATAACCCTTTATTTATATTAGGGCGGTAAGATTTCAGTCCGAAACCCGACTAACCCGACCCGATCCTACCTGAAAGCATGGTTATTATTATTATTATTTATTTTTTTCGGATTAAAATAGCCCCAACCCGCATAGTGCGGGTTGGGGGGCGGGGCGGGCATCATGTCACCCGATACACCCTGACCCGGCCGTGTGAAGATGGAGGGTCTTAAAAAAAAACCCTAAATCCCTAATCACTTTCACTTCTCAGTCTCTCTCACTTCTCACTCCCTCGCCTCCCCTCGCCGCCGCCTCAATTCTCACTTCTCCATTCTCAGTTTTTCTTCTCACTTCTCAGTCTCGCCTCCCTAGATTCCTCGCCTCCCCTCGCCACTGCCTTATTTCTCACTTCTCAGTTTTCAGTTTTTTTTCTCAGTTCTCAGTCTCTCTGGCTCCGACGCTCCGTTCCTCTTCTTCTTCTCACAGACGATGTCTGCCGCCTCCTCTTCTTCTTCTTCTTTGTTATTGTATGGTAATTCAAGACGAAGTAGAGAAGAAGAAAAAGCCTTCTCAAGAGGCCAAGTCTCTGCGGAGACGCTCATGGCGAGTTTTTCCGGTGGTACTTCTCCTGTTATACCTTTCTGGTTCACCCCCAAAAGGTGCTTACTTTGCTTTCAATGTGTCATTGTTTGATTCTTTTGCTGTCTTTGTTCGTGGGTTTTTGTTTGTTATCTTTTCTGGTTGCTGGAAAATTATGGGGAAAGAAATAAGTTTATATATATATATATATATTAGTTTATTGGGATCTTTCGTATGTTCTCACATCTGGGTATGGAGAAAATTTGAGATTTTTGGGGAAAGAACTTTGATTTTCTTTGTTTCCTCTGTTTCCACCAAACCGATCAACCCGCAAAACTAAGCCTACCCGAGGTAACCCAAAGGGTTACGGGTTTGTGGGCCAATGGGAGTGTTGCGGCTTACATTTCTCTCACCCGGACCTGTGCGGCTCGGCCCAAATTTCAAGCTCAACCTGAGCCTACCCGGCCGAGTTACACCCCTTATTTATATGAGGTACCACTTTATTGCCAATACTGGCAAATAGAGTTAGGTGCTCTTAATTACATTTGACTACATTTAAATTAGAGTAAATTGCATTGTCATACTGTAAACTTTTTATTCTTCGCATAATACATCATAAACTTTTAATTTTGACAAATTACACCATGAACTTTAAAATAAATAGCAATTAAAGTCCAATAGCTTATGACCGTTATCAAATTGACATTTAGGATACAATGACACATGATTCAATCATGATCCGGAGAAGTTAGCTATTGGACCAATAATTAGTATTGCAGTTAGACTTGTGCATTCAAACCATAAATTTGATGACGCTTATTAGTTATTGGATCTCAATTGCTACTCATTTTAAAGTTTAAGGTATAACTTATCATAATTGAACATTTGGGGTGCATAATACAAAAAAAAGAAAAAAGAAAAAAGAAAAAAAGGTACAACAATACAACTTGCTCTTGAAATTAAACCAATAATTAGTATTGCAGTTGCTACAGCCTACAAAGACATTTAAAGATAACGGCTAAAATCAATTGGACCGGAAAAGTTAAGTCCTATTTATCTACTAGAACTACGGAACAGGAAGCAAGAGAAATATAACTGCTACTTAACCAAGCGTTACAGGTTCAAAGTAATGACATATCTACCATGTTATATATAATTAAAGAGAGCCTGAAACAAGACATATATATATATATATTTATATACCTTCAACAACCAAGCCAAAGTACATCATGAAAAAGAAGTTGTTCCACGGAGAAGTTGTTAATTGTTCCAGCAACACCTGATAAAAGGAAATTAATTCCATGCATCAATATTTGGATAAATAAAAAATTGCAAGCATAATATGTAGAAGTGTACCTTCTTAGCAACAGTTTCCTTGCCCTTCTTTCCCTTGAATATAATCTCCATTAATTTGTGGAGGAAGTGCCCAAATGGTCCTGAGTATGCAAATCCATAGAACTACAAAAAAAGCTTGGGTTACTATCAATGCTTAAAACACAGCCATGGCACAAGACCAACCATTCATATAAATTAGATATCCAAAAAAGCTTAGCCCCAGCTAATTTCCAAGAAATGGGGCATGAATTCCATCCAAATACAGGGTTTACCACCTATTTAAATATTACGTACAGTTTTTGTGACATGAATTTGTAAAAAAAAACAAAAGAACAAACAAACAAAATTGAGGAGTTGTTCTTTTATATTTTTTAGTTAGGATGACTTGAGTGATGATCTTGAGTTGAGATTGAATTATAACTTGAGTTGAAGTTGTAACTTGAGTTTGTGTTTGGATGTTCACATTTGAGTTATGATTTGAATTGCGAATCTTTTTGAGTTTGTGTTTGAGTGAGTCAAAACTTAAATTTGTATTTAGATAGTATTTTAATAAAAACTCAATGGTGATAAAAAATTTTAATAGGGTATATAGATGATGTTTTATTCGTCTTTTCGTTGTGAATGCATAGAAAAAAATAATCTCAATCAGAATTAAAACGAAAAAATTATGACATTTTTAAGAATAGAAAAAATATTGTTCATTAACTTGAGTTCGAGTTTATGAACTCGAATTGAAGGGGAAACTTGAACTCGAGTTTAGTCCTAAACTCGAGTTTAAACTCGAGTTCAAACTCGAGTTCAAACTCAAATTTTACAAAAGAACATGAATTTGAATAAAGTTGCAACTCGAATGCAAATTTTTTCTGAATTTTATTGCAAAAGAACAACCCCCGAGTCTTTTGACTTTTTTTCCCATACTAGTTTCCTGCTTTCTCTGATTTTGTGCTTCTTTAAGCCATAGCAGCTCATTGAAAACAGAACAACATAAGAAAGAGAATGAACATGATCTAGTAGAAATATAAATTAAATCTTAAGACATAAACAAACTGAACATAAATCAATAGCGTTCAAAAATAAGGGATACCATCATAAGAATCAATCTTCTCAATTGAAGCTTCTTGACCCCAGAGATCTTCTGGGCTATTGCATCACTGCACCCAACTAAAACCCCTGCTGTTATTGCCTACCAACCCAAAAAGATTTAGAACAGAAAAAAACAGTGTTAACCAAAAACACATAATAGTACTCAAACACATCAAGGAAAACTATCACGAGAGATATATATATATATATATATAGAGAGAGAGAGAGAGAGAGAGAGAGAGAGAGAGAGATTTTTAGAAATATAAGTATAATAAACACAAAAGGCTAAACTGGGTATGATTTAGAAAAAAAAAAAAAAAAACCTTGGTTCTGAGAGGATGAAGCTGAAGTTGCTTAAGGTATTTTTGCCAAGCCTCGTTGACTATCTCAGACATGGTGAATATTGAGATCAACTTCCAAGTCTTTTCAAGTGATATATATTGTCTCTCTTAGAGGTGTCCGGGAAATTTGGGGTCTAAAGATGATGATGAAGAAGAGAAGAGGAGAGAATAAAAAAGACAATGGATTTATAAAGTGATTGGTCGCTAGATTAGAGTTGTTCTTTAATGACAAGTTTAAGTTTGGTGGGAACCATTGTGACGGAAAAAATTTTCTTAATAAAAAATTTTACAAAAATTTATAAAGTGATTGGTCGCTAGATTAGAGTTGTTCAGTAAAATAATTTTACAAAAATTTTAATTTGTAAAATGATTTGGAACGACTCCGCACGGACACTTTTTTACAATATTTGACCAAATGACCGTTCAGTGTAAAAATTAAAGATCATTTTACTAATTTTACTTTATTGAGTAGCCATCTTAACAAATTCTTCCGGATTTAAGAGGATTTGCTTGAAAAGACCACCCAGAAAAAAGAGAGAAGAGAAAGAGTGAATTTGTTATTTACTTATGTGTGTATTGGTTCTCACTTTTGTCTAGGTCAACGAATTGAAGTCTTCCATCAAAAACTTTTTATGTTAGAACGAGGATACATCTCCAAATTTTAGGATGAACATACGTCTCATTTTTCAAGCATCGGAGGAAGAGAAAAATAAAAATAAAAATAAAAATTGTCAGCTCACCAGATTAAAATTAAAAAAAAAAAAAATTAACGAATGACTTCGTTTTTAAACCAAATTTAATGGTTGAGATTTTAACTGTATATACATCTTAAAAATAACACATATTGTAGCATTGGTGCATTACCGAAAAAAGAATTTATTATAATGCATCTTTCACGTTATGGTTGTGGTCTTTCTCTTTCCCATTTTCTTGGTCTTTTTTTCTTTCTCTTTTTTAATTATTTTCTTTCGTGGCCTTCTCCTTGAGATATGTGCATTTTTTTTTAATTCTATTTTCCCAACACAACGGTATCGCATGTGATGTTTGATACAACAACTTTATTTACATCATTGTCATTGTAAGAAATTCCTCTCCAGATAAACATAGCCAAATAAATAGATAAAGTTTCCAAGAATTAGGAGTCATAGCTTGTATTATGGAAAATAATCTTTATATAATCCAAATCCTTGCCCCAATCCCACAACTAGGCTAGGATTTACTTCTCATTGATTTATTGAGTTTAAATATATGTATGTCTAATAAAATTAATGGAGAAAAAAATTAGATCTAAAAATGACACCATATATATATATATAATCTAAAGAATGACACCACGTATATATATGAAAAATGTGAAACTTACCCTAAAATGTTATCATTTACTCTTAATTAATACTTTTTTTAACTAATATAATTATTTGATTAAAGAAAATATTAATTAAAAATAAATGGTAAAAATTTAAACTCATGCACTCTAAGAGATATATTGTCTCTGTCTTATATATATTGACACTAATATCAATAAGCTTAGAAAGATATATAACCCCTTTGGAATCACACGTGTAAAATAAAAAGAATACATGAAATATATTCTCATGAACAATTTTCATAATAATAACTCATTACATATTATGTGTTAGTCATGGTAAATTGTATAATCTCATACTGTCTTACAAAAGTTATGAGTGATGGTTTATAAATAAGGGCACTATCTACCATATCAAGTAAAAGTGCTCTTGGTACCGGTTTAGTCTCTTTATTAAGTTCGTTATTAAATTTGTTACAACAAATATAAGAAACCTGTGAAATAGTAAAAATATACAGGTTATTTAGTATCGCGGTTCGGTAACCACATACTCTGCGGGACCACACCCAAATAATGAACAATCTACTAAGTAAATAATATTATAACTAAAATGAACTTAATTATCCCGAGACTCCCTCTCTATGTATGACACCTATGAATTACTTGCAACTACCCAATGGACTTGCTTAGGGAGCATCACTAGTCTTAAAAATTGCATGGCGAACTCCTTTCAGCTGGCAGTACGTTCTCTCTTAAAAGCTTCAAATTCTTCTCCCGAAGAACGTTGGTTGAACTCCCTTCAACACTTCAAATCGTCTTCTCCTAAAGACTACAAATTTTTCTCCCGAAGAACATGAAAAAACAAACACGCACAAAATGATTTGATTTTCTATAATTCTGAGGCTCCAAAGGCCTACTGAGATTATTGTGAGGCTCCAATTAAATAGCCAAAAAAAAAAACCAACTGTAAAAAACTTTAATGCAGTCCACTGTACACATTCTGTTATAGCTTATATTGCAACAATTACTGCAGCAGAGTTGAAAAATCTGACAAAAAGTCAACCATGCTGATTCTTGAAATCTTGCCATATAAAAGTAGACGAACTTGGGTGTGTTCCTCAGAAACATGAGTAATTCGTACAACCCAGTAGAAACTCATCCAGAAATCAATCATTTCATCAATTTCAACTTGCAAAAACTAGCTGAAAATTAACCTCCACCAAATCAAATCAATTTGATTGATTCCAAACAGTTTCCATATAAACTAAACTTTCCAAAATGTTTTTTTAACAACTGCCAATCAATTCTGTAATCATATCATCATCAAATCATGCCTAAAATAATGCTAAAAATCAAAAACCAATTAAATCTGAAACTTTCCAAAAAGGATCCCCGTAGCAAATCAATCTTCAAATCAATTCAATGCTACAATCAATCTCCATATCAAACCTAAAATCAAATCTTTCAATTTGCAAAATTATGCTGCTATGAAAATCCCAACAAGTGCGAGTCATTATAAATAGTTGTAACATCTGGTTAAATTAATTATGATTAATTAATCAAATCTGGTGGTTAGTGTTAATTAATATGAGATTAGTGAAAGATTCTCATTTATAATTATCATGTAAAAGACCTTTCTCCTTTAAAAAGGATTGTTTTCAAATTGACACTATTGTCACTCGAACAATTTTAAATGTTGGTAACTCATTATTCAAAATTTAAATAATGAGTCATTACATACTCTATTTAAATTAGACTTTGAAGTCTAATTATTAAATTTACCCATAAAATCTAAATCTATTTTTTCTTGTTCTTTTTTTTTCTTTTTTTTTTCTCATTTTTCTCTCATTCTCTCTCTTTCCCACGTACACTCTCCCTCTCTTTCCCAGTTACACTCTCCCTTTCGTTCCCACGTTCACTACATTCACTCTCTCTCTACGCCGGCCACTAACCACCGATGAGATTCTGGTGTTGTTTCGCGACACTGTCCACACCATCGGAAAGATCTCGACGAGCTGGACTCGTTGACATGCCGCACGACCTCCAACTCCGCCGGAAACAGTCGCAATCGCCGGTGAAATGTCAAAAAACTACCGAAACTTCTCGCCATCGTAACTTTGCCGTCCGACCTTTGATCGGGGTGATTCCGGTCCCTATGGACTCAGCTCGACGAGACGAACAAAACACATGCCGTCTCACCCGCCGATTCTCACCAGAACGCCGTCGCCGGAGCCGCCCATTTTGGCCGCCATGCCTCCTCTCCATTGTGCACTGTTCCGGTCTCCGTTTTTGACACCGCCGGTGCCATTGGACTTAGAGGATGACGTCAAGCAAGAAGCAACCCTTAGCCGCCCGAATCCGCCGCCGTTTGGGTGGAGGGTGGTTCCGATGATCCAATCATTGGATCGTCATGATTTTGGAGCCACAACACTCAGAAGGAAGTGGGTAACAAAATCCCTCAGCCAATTTTGAGGTTCCATTGCCGGAGAATCGAGAACCAAGTTGCTAGATTTTGCCGACGTTTTTGGGTTTGATCGGAGTAGATAGAGGCCAAATTTGGTGAAATTGACTGCACCACTGAACTTAGAATGGTCGATTTAGGGGGGATAGGACCCAAGTCCGCCGCGGAACTGTGCTCCCGCACCCCCGCCGCTGCCGCCGGTGGCTGGATTCTGGCTAGTCTCAGTTCTTGAGGTTCCTGACATCCGATTGAATATTTGAGACCATATCCTGACTCGTTTCAACGTGCTGTACACAACGGTGACATCCGTTGGTGCTAATTCCACTATATTGAAAAGTCTACTGGTACTGTGTACGCAGATTGAGGCGAATTGAATGGAGTCATTGGGGTTCAAAGTGAGCCGCAGAGCTTCAAGAATAGACAGTTGGACAACGTGAAGTTATCCGTAGAGATGTCAAGCAAGAAGCAACCCTTAGCCGCCCGAATCCGCCGCTGTTTGGGTGGAGGGTGGTTTCGATGATCCAACCATTGGATCGTCATGATTTTGGAGCCACAACACTCAGAAAGAAGTGGGTAACAAAATCCCTCAGCCAATTTTGAGGTTCCATTGCCGGAGAATCGAGAACCAAGTTGCCAGATTTTGTCGACGTTTTTGGGTTTGATCGGAGTAGATAGAGGCCAAATTTGGTAAAATTGACTGCACCACTGAACTTAGAATGGTCGATTTAGGGGGGATAGGACCCAAGTCCACCGCAGAAATGTGCTTCGGCACCCCCGCCGCTGCTGCCGCTACCACCGGTGGCTGGATTCCGGCTAGTCTCAGTTCTTGAGGTTCCTGACATCCGATCGAATATTTGAGACCATATCCTAAACTCGTTTCAACGTGCTGTACACAATGGTGACATCCGTTGGTGCTAATTCCACTATATTGAAAAGTCTACCGGTACTGTGTACGCAGATTGGGGCGAATTGAATGGAGTCATTGGGGTTTAAAGCGAGCCGTGGAGCTTCAAGAATAGACAGTTGGACAACGTGAAGTTATCCGTAGATTAAATTACCAAGAGGTAGGATATTCTTGTTTATATCCTTGTTAGCTTTACTTTAAATGATTTTGGCCAATAAAAATGTTTTAGAACAAAGCATATTTAAAGAAAATGATTTTAAAGGAATAGCTTGAATAATGATATTGAGTTTCCAATGATTTTAAAAATGAGATTTTAAATGTATCATTTCTTAAAATGTAATATTTTAAGAAATGATATAACGCATGGTGGCCATAGAGATTGGGATATGGGAATTGTATCCTTGGGGGTAGGCCCTGAAACCCGTACGGATCCACTTCTTGCTCAGTGGTGTTATGGCTCTGTATGTTTTCATTAGACAGATATTTTTCTTCTACTCCGTGAGTATTTCCTTTTTTCTAAAAAGGATGATCGGTTCCGGGTGTATGTGTTCGGACCGTGAGTACTTTTATTTAGAATATTTTATAAAATTATATCCTACTAGGCCTTTTGCTCACTTTTACGATTATGTTTTCAATGTTTTAAACCCCCTCCAGAGTTAGCGGTTTAGATTTACAACGTGATCTATGCGTAAGTTTCCTCCCTCCATGTTTTGCCTCTTTCGATTTGATCAATGCGCAAGTTTAGTCTTACAATCTAGCTTTGTATCCTAGCTACTTGTTTCAGCTCACCGATGCATTCTTTTATCTCTTGAGAGAGTTTTGCTCAAGAGTGTTTAGTTCATGGGTTCTTGTGTTGATGAGATATCGTTCTTCCTTCGAATAATGATGATGGTGGCTATAGACCCTATCGAGAGATTGACGTTTATCTATGATATTTATTGTATTGACGTCGTTTAGAAGCGTGGTAGGTCATAACCCACAGGTTACAAGATTCCAAGTTTGAGTTCTATTCTTAATATGTTTTTCTTAATCTGTTTTGACCAGAAGCTGGCCCCCTATTGTTATTAGCATATAGATTCGTGCTATTTTTCTATCATAGTCTTATATCACTCAGGAATCGAAATTCTTTTTTATCTCGAGTGTTAGTCTCGGTGATTCCCTCGTTAACTTGAACTATGTCATTGTAAGACATTGACTATAGATATTAATCCTATACCATTCTCTGCCATTTCACTTTTGGGATTCGATGTTAAGTCATATGTACTTTTAGAGTTGATCATATCACTTATTTCTGATTAATTAATCAAATCCGGTGGTTAGTGTTAATTAATCTGAGATTGGTGAAAGATTCTCAGTTATAATTATCATGTAAAAGATATTTCTCCTTTAAAAATGATTGTTTTAAAATTGACACTGTTGTCCCTCGAATAGTTTCAAGTGTTGGTAACTAATTTTTCAAAATTTAAATAATGGGTCATTACATACTCTATTCAAATTAGACTTTAAAGTCTAATTATCAAATTTGCCTAGAAAGTCTAAATCTATTTTTTCTTTTTCTTTTTTTTCTCATTTTTCTATCATTCTCTCTCTTTCCCACGTACACTCACTCTCTTTCCCACGTTCACTCTCTCTCTCTCTACGCCGGCCACCTACCATCGATGAGATTTTGATGTCGTTTCGCGACACCGCCCACACCATCGGAAAGCTCTCGACGAGTTGGACTCGTTGACATGCCGCACGACCACCATCTCCGCCGGAAACAGCTGCAATCGCCGGCGAAATGCCCGAAAACTACCAAAACTTCTCGCCATCGTAACTTTGACGTTTGACCTCCGATCGGAGTGATTATGGTCCCCATGGACTCAGCTCGACGAGACGAACAAAACCCATGTCATCTCACCCATCGATTCTCACCGGAGCACCGTCACCGGAGCTGCTCATTTTTGCTGCCGCGCCCCACTACGCGGGCCAGTGGCTTTTTGACAGCGTTTTACTTTTTTTTTTTTTCATTTTTGAGGCCATTTTTTGCAGGCATGCCATTGGACTCAGAGGATGACATAAAGTAAGAAGCAACCCTCAGCCGTCCGAAGCCACCGACGTTTGTCGGAGATTGGAGCTTGCCGCCGTCGCTGCTTGGGTGAAGGGTGGTTGCGATGATCCAACCATTGGATCGTCATGATTTTGGTGTCAAAACACTCAGAAGGAAGTGGGTAACAAATGCCCTCAGCCAATTTTGAGGTTCCGTTGCCGGAGAATCGAGAACCAAGTCGCCGTATTTTGCCGACGTTTTTGGGTTTGATCGGAGTAGATAGAGGCCGAATTTGGTGAAATTGACTGCACCACTGAACTTAGAATGGTTGATTTAGGGGGGGTAAGACTCAAGTTCGCCGTGAAAATGTTCTCCGGCAACCCCCGCCGCCGCTACCCGTGGCCGGATTTCGGCGTGTGTCAGTTCTTAAGGTTCCCGACGTCCGATTGAAGATTTGAGATCATATCCTGACTCGTTTTAACGTGCTGAACACAACGTCGACATCCGTTGGTGCTAATTCCATTTCGTTGAAAAGTCTATCGATACCATGCACGCAGATCGAGGTGAATCGAATGGAGTCATTGAGGTTCAAAGCGAGCCGTGGAGCTTCAAGAATAGACAGTTGGACAACGTGAAGTTATCCATGGATTAAGTTTCCAAGAGGTAGGATATTCTTGTCCATATCCTTGTTAGCCTTACTTTAAATGATGTTGGCCAATGAAAATGATTTTAGAACAAAACATGTTTAAAGAAAATGATTTTAAAGGAATAGCATGAATAATGTTATTGAGTTTCCAATGATAATAGAAATAAGGTTTTAAAAGTATCATTTCTTAAAATGTAATATTTTAAGAAATGATATAATGCATGGTGGCCACATAGATTGGAATATGAGAATCGTATTCTTGGGGGCAGGTCCTGAAACCTGTACGGATCCACTTCTTGCTTAGTGGTGTTATAGCTATGCATATTTTCATTATACAGATATTTTTCTACTACTACGTGAGTATTTCCTTTTTTCTAAAAAGGATGATCGGTTCCGGGTGTATGTCTTCGGACCGTGAATAATTTTATTTACAATGTTTTATAAAATTATATCCTACTCGGCCTTCCATTTACTTTTACTATTATGTTTTCAAGGTTTTAAACCCCCTCCAGAGTTGGTGGTTTAGATTGACAACGTGACAAGTAGTGTTGGAACTTTGGATGGGCCGCCCGCGACCACCTGAAAAAACTGAGTTTTTGCCCGAGCCCGACCTGCCCGAAAAATTCGGGTCGCCCGCCCGAGCCCGAATTTCACCTTGAACAGGCCGCGGGCTTGTATTAGGACGCCCGAGCCCGCCCGAGTAGCCCGAAATTTTTTTTAAATTTGTTTTAATATTAAGTTATTTTGTGTTAAAATTTATATATATATATATATATATTACAATTTGAAATTTGAAATGAACACACGAACTATATAAAGAAAATATTATTTTATTAATTTTTAAATTTGTAATTCATGATTGCCTCGCTAAAAACCTTGCCAAGAAAAACCCAATTAGGATAAAAACTTGGCAAGGAAAAAAGAGTGCAATCATTTTGTGACGAATTACAAATTTTACAAACTTATAAAGTTATACAATTTCAAATACAATATCAAAGGTAAATACATATTTACAAATTACAAATTTATAATTTAATTTGAAGCTGAAGGATTGTCTTCAAAATTAAACGTTAATCGATTAAATTCATCGATCCATTCTTGGCTTGCCGGGGAAATTTTATCTTGTAGACGTTGATCGGCCCGATCCCAATCCTTAATGCAAACCAAGGCTTCAACAATATCCCTTTGCAATGCATTCCGGCGTTCCTCAAGTATTTTTCCTGTCGTACTAAAGGCTTGTTCGGATGAAATAGTGGAGACTGGGATCGAAAATATATCCATTGTCAATCGAGTTAGGATTGGCCAAGTTAATGCCCGTGCCCTCCACCATTGAACTAAGTCAAACGATTCTGCCGTACCGCCGAATACTAAGCCTTCATTGAGGTATGCCATAAGCTCGTTGAAGCTGCCGCCGCCGCTGCTACTGCCACTTGTTGATGAAGATTCACTCACAGCTTCTGTTTGAGTTGTTTTCTTCTTCTTCTTCAACCCGAAAAAATTCAAGAATGAATGCGGGTTTTCGTCTTGTTGTTGCGGTTCCTGTACTCTATGAGGTACTCTAAACCTAATATCATATTTA
>NW_010363416.1:119639-137937 GCF_000414095.1 Morus notabilis | reverse complement strand
TTTGGTTACTACCTTGAATCCATGCAAGACTATCTCTAATTTTTTTAATGTGATTACCCATTTCTTTTAAACCGGATTTAACTATTAAATTGTTCACGTGACTTGCACAACGTTGGTGGAAAATTGTACCGTTACCGAAGAATTCAATTGCTTTTGTATTGGCACTAGCATTATCTAATGTTATAGCCATTACTTTATCTCTTAGTCTAAATTCATCAATTACATTTAAAATTATATTATATATTAAATCCGCGCTATGTGATCCTAGAACACATTTAAAACCTAATATTCTTTTATCTAAATCAAATCCTTTAAAATAATATCCGGTTACAGCTAAATAATATTTGTTGCAATGGTAGACCAAATATCTGCCGTTAACGCTTTTGAAGTGAATTGTGCATTAGGATTATGTACAACCTTAATATATCGTTGCCAATTAGGATGCTCTACAAAACTAAGTGGTTGATCTAAAGCAGCTATCATTCGTGCAACTTTCATACGATCTACTTGCCGATCGTATTTCTAAGCGGTTAGACCACCGGTTGCGCGATCAAAAGATAATTGTGTTTGGTGTAGTTCGGATCTGCCGGATTGGCTAAGCTTTTGAAGACACTTTTCGAAGTGTCTTCTCAAGTGTGTGGTGCCGTGAATAGTGTCACCTTATAATTTAGATAAACAATATTTACACTGAGCTATGTGTTTAGTGCTACCTTCATTGTCGATCTCATGAATTATGTCGAAGTGATCCCAAACTGTTGAGGTGCGCTTGCATTTCCTCTTAGAGGTTGCAACACTTACAGACGCAGTCGCACTGGCACTCATCGCTTCTCCACGCCCACCACCACTGCGACCACGACCTCCAGTACGTCCACCAGGGCTCGGATTAGTAGATTCTTGCGGAACAAATTCATTAGTGGGAAATTACCCTTCTTCCATGTTGTGTTGGGCATCAACAGGAATACCACTATAACCAAAAGGATCCATTATAAAAAAAAATAGCGATTTGAGAGAGAGAGCTTTAGGATAATGTGATAGTTTTTAGAAAAATTTTGAAAGAGATTTGAGAGATCGAGAGAGATTGAGAGAAGTTGAGAGAGATTGAGAGAAATTGAGAGGGATTGAGAGAAGTTGAGAGAGATTGAGAGGGATTGAGAGGGATTGAGTAAGAAAAATATTTGGAGGATGGAGGGTATTTATAGGGAAATTTTTGGGTTAAAAAATTGATTTTTTTTCAAAAAAATCAATGTGCAACGGCTAGTTAGGTTCGGCGGGTCGGGTTCGGGCGGGGTCGGGTGGGTTTTGAGCGGCAACGGGTAAAAAAGTAGCCGTTGGATTGGTTTTTGGGCATTCGGGCAACTCGGGCTTTCGGGCAAAATTCGGGTTTTCGGGCTTATTTTCGGACCGGGCACAACGGTCGGATTTTTAAACGTTTTTTCGGGCAGTTCGGGCGGGTTGGGCATGGGTGGAAAAATTTAAAAAAAACTCCGGCGGACGGTGGTCAACGGCACTTACACAGCAGCAGGCTCCGGCGTGGTCTCAAAATTCGGGCTGCCTGAGCCCGAGCCTGAATTTCCACCTTGGATGGGCCGGCATATGG
This sequence comes from Morus notabilis, assembly GCF_000414095.1. Taxonomy (NCBI): domain Eukaryota; kingdom Viridiplantae; phylum Streptophyta; class Magnoliopsida; order Rosales; family Moraceae; genus Morus; species Morus notabilis. Next base: position 136,340 of record NW_010363416.1, on the reverse strand, counting down.
GCCTGCCCGCCCGAGTTCGAAAAAATTCGAGCTTCGGGCAGCCCGCCGGCCCGAAGTTCCACCACTAGTGACAAGTGGATGCCAATAGATTGAAGGTGCGAGATTCGAAGCGGTACGTTTGTTTCGGATTTACAGTTTTAATTCTGAGATGTACTGTATTTCTGTATATAAACTGTATTGGTCGATATTGTCATAGAGTTGTACTATTTTCCTTAGACTTTATGGACTGTTTTAAATATTATTTGTAAAAGAAAGTCTTCGGAGCAAACTATATTGATATTTATGTATTTATTTTTGTAATTTTTGTTAAACAGTCCAGTTTAATTAAATTAAATTTTAAATTAAACCTCAATAATTATGGTCTCATCTTTGAAGTCGTGACCATTGTTTCAGGCCACTTAACAAGAAGTATGTCTAACAAGGACATTTTCCCAAAAGGTCAGTCCCACGTTGTTTAGAGAAGATTATGAGTGATGATTTGTAAGGCACTATCTCCTAATTATATGAGGTTTTTTTGGGATAAAATTATGAGCAAAACCATACTGACTTAAATAGAAAGCGGATAATATTATACAAAATTGAGGTGTGAGTCGTTTCCTATTATGATTTAATATTTTTAAGAGTTTTATTGTAATTCCATTTTTCATTCTCATTTACCAACAATGAAGCTTCTCAGAGGCATATGGTCAGTATCGGGGATGGAGTCTTGTAGAGCAGTGGATAGTAGGCAGCACCTCCGCCTAGAATTTTATATAAAATTCTAATGAAATTTGTAGTTTGTCCCATTAAAATTCTAAAAGTCTTTTTTCCTTCTCAAATTTTTCTCTTTAGTTTGTTTTTTTAATTTTTTTGATAAAGTTTTTAATGAGGTCTATTTTAGAAATTGATTTTTAAAGGTGGAGTTTCAACTTAGCCTTTTGTCGTCAATTTCTACTATTAGCGGTCAATTTCTACTATTAGCGGTCGGTTTTCAATTTTAAGTATCTTATCAGATGGGTTACTTTTAGGGTTGCACTTTTCTTTTACATTTTGATCTTTGTATTTACTTTTTTTTTTTCTTTAATAAATTTGAATGAGTTGCTTAGTGTACTGAGAAGATAACTATTAGGTGCTAACTCAATGGTTTTTCAGATACCAATTACTCATTCTCTTTCTTGCTAACTTAGTATACTTCGGATAAAATGTTGTCGTTTCGGTCGAAATACCTCAAACAATGAAAGCTATTGTGCTTTCTTACCGTTTTGGTTAAAATGCCCCAAACAGCGAAAACTATTGACCCCAAGATCATATGGCAGTCAAAACATGTGAAAGCAAGCCCACTTTCCCCATTAGTGGGCTAGAAAGTTTCAAGTCAATGCAATGTCCAAACATGAAAACACAAAATATGGAAAAGAACTAGAAAGTAACATATATATATATATATATATATGTAAGGGAAACATATGTATTGTTGTAATTCCACAATTTAGTATACAATATTAGGCTGATCATGAGAGTTTGTCCTATGGAAGGTACATTTTAAGGAATGGTTGGTGGGATGTAAAATTGGGTTTACAAGATAATACCAACATATCATTCTTTGCTCTTTAACCTTCAAATAAGTAAAGGCCGCAAATCAAACAGGACAGATAAGGATGTAACAAAATAAGTCCTTTTGGAACACAACTCACGCATATGCTACAAGTATTCAACTAATAAGACATTTAACGACCTTGGTGAAAAAATAATGGTATTGGGTAATTATTTGACTGCCTCGCACTATTTATTGCAAAAATAAAAATACTATAGCAAGAAAATGTTACAAATTGACACACAATGACTACTAATCGGCAGGCACGGAGGATTTTCTTTCGAAGCGTTTGGACATCATCTAAACATCGAAGGGAACCTCGGAGGGAAAATTTGTGACCTAGCATAACCTGTATTACACAAAGAAGAAAGATAAGTAACAATGTTAGCCTCATTAATTACTGGAGACAAAATTGTTAATGCTTAATTTGTTAGCTAATGATCGATTTAGTCGTTTAATTAATAATGTTGGTATGTTATAGTTAATAGGTAAGTATGTCGTACCTTTGGCAGGGTCAAGGCCTCTACCCTTCAACTCGGCGTGCTCTTGGCAGAGAGCACAAGAATCACAACAAAAATGAACACAACAATCGCAACAAGGCTCCGCGGGTAGACCGTATTTGGCTCGTAATTTCTCTCTATATAGGCATGAGAAGAGCCAGTGGAATTGGACCGATGCCAACAAGCAATATACGCAACCCAAACAACAACATGCTACATAGTGCAAAGTTTTTAAACGTCAGATCATATCATATTATAATCAAATCATGTTTAAAATAGCAAATGCGATGAAATCTTTTTACATAAGTTACTGTAAATTACCAAAGTACCAGGCAGTACATCTACATTTAAGCATAAAGTTAATTTCCTAATATTTAATTGATATAGCTAAAGTAAAGTAAATTTGGTGTTTCTTTTTAGACCATGCTGTTTTAGCCGACTTAGTTATTCAAGATTTTGATGGAAATATTAATTTATCAAGGCCTCTGTTTATAACTTGCTAGTTGATTATATAATTATTCAACTAATTAATAATTAGTTTACTAGAGAAAACAGAGATTATAGGAGTACTAGGGCAATTTTGATGTATGGAAAATAACTGTATGAAATTATATATGTACTAACAATGCTTTCCTTCATCTAAAATTTCAGCAATTCGGCCGAAGGTGACGCAGGGAAGACAGCATGTTAACAAACCTGTAAATTTCAAATAATTAGTCAAAAGTAACAAAATAAATAAGAATGTATGTGCATGTTTAAATTTTACTTAATGAGAGAAATTAAAGAGTGAAGGAACTATTTACATGTGCAAAAATCTTTTCCACAATCACAAAGTCCAAATGACCACTGAGGCTTGGGGAGCACACGAAATATGTTCATTTCTTTCCCTGTATTTATATTTTTCTTTTCCAAAAATATGTTGTTCCTCTTTGACGTTTCTCTTTTGAAGGAAAATGAGTGTGAAAGGGTAGTTGATGCAAAGTGTATGTTGATCCTTTAGAATATCCATACCTACATACATACATATATATATATATATATATATATATATGGTCCCCCAAAATAAACATTTTTGTACAGATCGAGATTGTCTTTGTAAAGATCGCTCACGCGTAATGAACATGGTGATAATCAAGTATTGCAATTCGCTTTTGGATTCATTGGTATTAGATTAGTGAAAATGCAGGCCAAGAACAAAACAAAATGCCACGGATTATAGGAAAATAATAACCGCCGGCAGCCGGCGATTGAAAGTTAATTCGGTAATTTTTAACCTCCAAATGATCAATAAGAAACAAAATTGTGTTCTTTAATTCCTCTTAATTAGAAAAAGCAATTTCTTTGATAAAGGTTTTTTTTTCTAAAAAAAATTGTATTCAAAATCAGAGAAAGAAATACTAATTCACACGAAAAACCGCAACACACTTATAACGACTCAACCTCCTAGTACAAGTACAAACTGGAACCACCAATAAGTTGGATTGCAACACTCTACTGGTAACACGTGTATCGAGTTTCAACAAAAGAAAACTGAAATGGAAAACGACTTATCAAGCACACAACCTTTTATTTTCTATTATATAATTCAGTTCAATTTTCAGCAATGACGTGTTTTAAAATGATTTTGCTCCCCGATTAATGCGGACACGACATGCCACTTAGTTAGGGACGTTTGGTTGGAGGATTCATATTATAATTTGAATCATGGTTCATGATTTGTTATAGTATTTTCTCTCACAAAAAATACATGTAAATCGAAAATATTTCTAATCTCATGATTCTAATCTATGAACCAAACGTTTTCAAATGATTTGAAATTTGAAAATAAAATGATATCATTTAGCCCCCGTTTATTTTACTAGTTTTATTCAGTTTAACTTAATTTGAACAGTGAGCACAGTTTAAATTTGTGTTTGGTAAGGAGACAGTTCAAATATATTTTCTGTTTGAATTGAGTTAAACTATCTAACTTTTAGAGTTTAGCTCATCCTTAAGTTCAACTGTTCGAGCTATTTTTGAACATTAAAAAGGTACCCATTGTAACGACCCTGCTGAGTTGACCGTCACTGAAACTAGTTTTAACATATACTTTCTGAAACTCCCTAAATTTGAGAGACAAATTTTTTTTTTCTTTTACTTACTGTAAAATGCTGTATGAATGCTGTAGCATTTTGTTTTATAACTTAAATAAAATACTATACGAATGCTGTAGCATTCTGAAACAAAATGCTATGCGAATGTTGTAGCATTCTGGGCATAAGTTTCTTTCTCTTAAAAAAAACTATTTCATTCATTTCTTTATATAGAATGTTGTATCATTTTTTTTAAATTACTGTAATGACATAAATTATGGTTTCTACTTTTGAACATAGCAAACAGTTTATACTTCAAAACCAATTCCTTTTCTAAAGCATAAATTTACATATAGGTATATTTTGCTTATCAAAATCCTGTTAGCTTACACAACTTAACAATTTTACTACAAGCTTCCAAAACATAAGTTCATAGACATATTTAACAAAATATACTTTTTAAAACTTTAAACTATTATGGAAATAACTGCGTGCGGTATCCATTCCCCGACCTCCACTCCGCTCGTCCGCTGCCTCGCCATCAGTCTATCAAGCATTATGCGCAGGTTGCTTACGTACAATACAAATACTTTGAAATGAGCTTTCGCTCAACAAGTAGGAGCTATTACTCGTAAAATAACTGAAAGTTCACATGACTATATATGCATGAACTGATTATGCTGACTTATGATATTTTATCATAGTTTTACTGTCTGAACTTATTATCTGAACTTATCTTACTTATTGATGGGCCTGAGTGCTCGTACCACTTGTGCGCAATCATTGGGACGTGGGGGTTTGCAAGGTCCCCAACGACACCATGATTATAACTGAACTGAATGCCTGCCTCTCAGAGGACATTATTATTATATTTTTTTTTCTTCTCTTTTGCGGAGCCTGAGTTACCTCCCTCTCAAAGGCTGGTACGGCACTCAACTGAGATTCTTCTTATAAGTTCTTCTTGACTTATTAAGGTGTATGTTATATGACATAGCATAGCATACTGTAACATGGAATGTACTCAAACACATATAATTCATGTGCACTGCTTAAGTGTATGCAGTATGACATAGCATAGCGTACATAACATTAAATGTACTCAAACATATATAATTCATGTGTACAGTTTATTTTAAAATCTATTTATACTGTAGGCGAGATTCCTACTTACCTGTTTTAGGAAGTGGAATCCTCTATTCGCCAAGGAGTTTGTTCTCTTTCTTTCTTGTTTATGAGAATAAACACCTACTAAGAGTGTGAGATTTACTATCACTTGCTATTCTATTTTAGAAAGCTTGTAAGAAAGTCTAACTTCTCTATTTATGACTTTCTTTCTCTTTTTTACCTTAATGGATTATGAAACCTTGTTTCTAATTTAAAGATTAGGTTTATCAAATCCCCATAACCTTACTTTTAATTAAACAAGGTTCAAACTCAAAATATCTTCTTGAGATTATACTTTGAGTTCTTAATGAACTCTTATGTTTAACACCAAAACTGTTTTGACAGTTATGCAGTATTTTTTTTTAGAAAATAGTTTAAAACTTCTATTTAGAACTAAAACCAAGTTTAGCATCAAATTCTAGAACTAAAACTAGGTTTAACTGTTGGGAATGATGTCCTAGAAGCATGATATGTAATAGGATATTTATTATTTATTTAATAAAAGAGTTTATTCATTATTTTATGTGCATATATTTATGAATATTTTATGAATATCAAATGAAAATTCTATGATTATTTATGTGACCTTAAACGTTGTATATACGTGTTATATGCGAGAGGATAATGTTTAAGGATAATAATAAAAAACGGTGTTCATAATGAATTTAATTAAAGTTCAGAATCTTTAATTAAAACATTATTAATACATGTCATTCCCATTTAGAATGGAGCAGTGTTATCCACACTGTTAATATGACGAGATATTGAATGAGAGTATTTCACATAATGAGATTATGTGGAACAAGGACATAGACACAATATGAATTTCTAATAATATCTGTTGAGTATAGAAATTCTAATTGAGTCTATTGATGGTCATATATAGAATGACCTTAATCCTGAGTTCTTAACAGACTCCTATTTATAGATTTGTGTCTTTTAATTTACTCGGTACAGATTCTGAGATCCTGAATCCTATTCCTTGTATTTTGGAGACATGATGAAGTAGGTAGCTGGGAATGTTATTATACGAGATGGAATCCATTCCTTCTTGATAGAAGTAGATAAATAATTCTCTTGAGGGTTGATTCGGTACTTGGACCAGTAGGAGCTCCGATTCATGAATGTGTTTTATGAATCACTGTCCATTGGAGAATCAATGGTACTTAAGGATAAAGATATAATTAGAGAGGTAAACGGATTCTACCTAGCTCTAATTATGAATTATTTATGGAGGATTGATCTATATGCAGTGTCTATATCAAATGGACACTTCACAGTTTAGAAGTAATTTATGTTTATAATTTCGAGAGTGCAATTCCAAGTTTATAGTGGAATAACTATTGGAATTAATAGAATTAATTAATAATTATTAATTTTTTTGGAGCTCGGGATTATAGGTCCATTAGTCCCCGCGTCGACCTTGTAATTCTACCAGACACAAAAGGCAAAATTAGAATTTTAGAATTATAGAATTCTAAAAATTAAACACTCAGAAAATAATTAATTGAGGATTAATTCTTATTTAAATAATGTGATTATTTAAATTTGAATTTGAACACATCTAGTTTTATTCATTTAAACTTATTTGATAAGTTGTTGAATTGAGAATTCAAATTAATTTAAGTTTGACTTAAATTGGAATTTGAATTTGAGTCAAAATTGGACTGCAGGATAAATGATGATTTTCTCTTGCTTCCCTATCTGCTATTGGCGCCTACACAGGGATAAAATCCCTTATCTATGGCCGGCCATAATGGATAAAATAGAAGGGGAGATTTTGTTCCAAATTCAAATAGGAGATAATTAACAAGCTTTATCTTGGAGATAGAGATTAGATTCCTTCTAGAAGTTTGACTTCTACTCTATAAATAAGAGAATGATAGAAAATTGTGAAACACAATTTTTGAACAATTTTTTGACCTAATATTTTATTGTGGCCGAAATTCTCTTATTGTGGGAAGGGAAAATTTTTCTGGACACGGGAGCAACACACCATGTTTGTTGCTCCTTATCATGTTTTGATCACTCTAGACCTATAACCAACTTTTTTGTTTCGTTGCCCACTGGTCTCACCGTAGAAGTCACTCGTATAGGATCTGTTCCTTTGTCAAATAACCTCATTCTTCACAATGTTCTCTATGTGCCACAATTTCGGTTTAATCTCTTGTCGGTCAGCTCACTCACCCAGAGTCATCATTTGTCTGTTAATTTCCATTTTGCCTCTTGTGTGCTCCAGGACCATATTCAGGGCCGAATGATTGGGATGGGTAGAAGAGAACGAAACCTCTACGTCTTGGACTCTACAAGCCTAGCTCCTGATTCCTCTAGTCATTTACCAGTTTTCCCTAGGTCTACAGCAGATTGTAATAATTTTACTTTAACAGAAAATGAAATTTGGCATTATAGGTTGGGACATCCCTCTTATGTAAAGATTCACACATTGAGAAATGAATTGAAAATTACTGATATTACAAATGATTCTTCTCATTGTTCAATATGTCATTTTGCTAAGCAACGCCGACTGCCCTTTATTTCTTCCAATTCTTTGTTTGCTTTGCCTTTTGACCTAATACACTGTGACATATGGGGGCCCTTCACACCAATGACCACTGAAGGTTATCGCTATTTTTTAACCATTGTAGATGATTGTACACGTTTTACTTGGGTATACTTGATTCGTGCCAAATCTGATGTCAAAATTATATTTCCAGATTTTTTCACTTTGATTCAAAACTAGTTTATTACAACCATTAAGTCGGTTAGGTCTGATAATGCCAAGGAATTGTCCTTCTCTGAATTTTTCTTCAAAAAGGGCATCATCCCTTACCATTCTTGCACAGACACCCCCCAACAAAATTCTGTTGTTGAAAGAAAACACCAACACATTTTGAACGTAGCTCGAGCCCTTCATTTTCAGTCACACATACCTCTAGATTATTGGGGAGATTGTGTACTCACAGCCGTTTACCTCATTAATCAAACTCCATCCCCCCTTTTGTCGAATAAAACTCCTTTTGAACTTCTTTGGAAGAAGAAACCATCATATTCTCACCTTAGGGCTTTTGGTTGCTTATGTTATGGTTCCACACTCAATAGACATCAACACAAGTTTTCACCTCAAGCCATAGAGTCTGGTTTCCTTGGTTATCCTCCCGGGTACAAGGGTTATAAACTCCTTGATCTTGCCATCAACTCCATATATATTTCTAGAGATGTTGTTTTTCATGAAACAACTTTTTCCTTCAAAATAGAAAATTTTTCGGATTCCTCTATTGATTTCTTCTCTGACAGAGTGTTGCCTTGTGTCCCTGATGTTGAGTCTCCTCCTCCTATGTCCGGTCCTCTGCCTGATTCATCTTCCACTTCCACACGTCCAATTCGCCATGTTAAACCCCCTTCTTATCTCCAAGACTATCACTGCTCTAGTGTCTCTCTTCTTTCATCATCCACGGCTCATCCCCTCTCTCATGTGTTGAGCTATGACAAATTGTTCAATGTTCATAAAGCTTTTGTCCACTCTGTCTCCACACACTTCGAACCATCTAGTTTTTCTCAAGCTGTTGCTGTACCAGAATGGAGAAAGGCAATGACTGCCGAGCTTGAGGCTCTTGAGCAGAATGACACATGGTCTGTGACCACCCTTCCTCCCGGGAAGCATCCAATTGGTTGCAAATGGGTCTACAAACTTAAGTACTTAGCTGATGGGACCCTAGAATGTTACAAAGCCTGTCTCGTTGCAAAAGGATACACGTAACAAGAAGGCATTGATTACCTTGACACTTTTGCTCCTGTGGCTAAAATGGTGACAGTTAAGGTCCTTCTTGCCCTTGCTGCCATCCATGGTTAGTTTCTCATCCAACTTGATGTGAATAATGCTTTCCTTCACGGTGATCTCCAAGTGGAAGTTTACATGTCCTTACCTCATGGTTATCACCATGAGGGGGAGTCCTTACCTCCTAATCCTGTCTGCCGGCTACATAAGTCCATTTATGGGCTTAAACAAGCCTCTCGGCAATGGTTCTCCAAGTTCTCAAGTGCATTACTTGAACAAGACTTCAAACAAGCTGCCTCGGACAACTCCTTGTTTATTAAAAGGAATGGAGCCTCTTTCATTGCCTTGCTAGTCTATGTAGATGATATTGTTATTGCCACTAACAATGAGACACTAGTAGAGGATTTCAAAACTTTTCTTGACAGCCGTTTCAAACTCAAGGACTTGGGAAAATTGAAATATTTTCTGGGGATAGAAGTGGCTAGATCAAATACAGGCATCTCTTTAAGCCAGAGGCATTATGCCTTGCAGCTCCTTTTGGACAGTGGGTATGTTGGATGCAAAACTAGGAAGACATTTATGGATCCCAATGTGAAACTTTCCCAAGATGAGGGAGAATTACTTGATGATCCATCTCAGTATAGAAGAATTATTGGGAAGTTTCTATACCACAATAACAAGACCAGACTTGTCATACTCTGTTAACAAGTTAAGCCAATTTCTTGCCCAACCGAGAGCCCCTCATTTGAAGGCTGTACAGCGGGTTCTTCAATATGTCAAGGCAACAATTGGACAAGGGATCCTTTTTCCTGCCAGCTCCTCAGTCCATTTGAGAGGTTTAGCTGACTCAGACTGGGCTTCTTGTCCGGATAGTAGGAGATCCATTAGTGGTTTCTGCATCTTCCTTGGGGACTCACTGGTTTCCTAGAAATCCAAGAAGCAACATACTGTTGCAAGGTCTACGGCTGAGGCAGAATACAGATCAATGGCCAATGCAACATGTGAGCTTATGTGGCTGCTCTCCTTGCTCAAGGATCTGGAAATCGATCATTCCAAGCCTGCAGTTTTGTATTGTGATAATGAGGCTGCTCTCCATATAGCAGCCAATCCAGTCTTTCATGAAAGGACCAAGCATATAGAGATTGATTGCCACCTTGTTAGAGAGAAACTTCTGAATGGAACCTTGAAGACTCTACATGTAGCTTCTCAACATCAAGTGGCAGATATAATGACAAAGCCACTCTTCCCATCTTAGTTTGTTTCTCTTCTGGGCAAGATGGGAATTCAAAACATTCATTCTCCATCTTGAGGGGGAGTATTAAGAGTTTTGGGGTGGAAATTGTAAATATGGATAGATTAGGTGTCAACTTGTAAATAGGAGTAAGTAGATTGCATTTTCTTCTATTTTTGTTTCCTTGCTGAGTTGGAGATCTGTTACAACAAAATCTCTGCCTGCTTCTTTTCCGTTTGGTATAAGGGCCTTTCTGGCTGCTTTTCCTGTAAGCAATTTTTCAGTGAGTGCTTCATTTTTCCCACGTCTCTCCGTGGTGTTTGTTTCTTTTGTAATAATTTCACATTTCATTCCACAAAACTGTGCTTCAACACAAACCCAAAGTCACCATCTGTATTTCTTCTATCTAAATGTTTCTGAATATCTCTCTTTATCTTGTCTATTCTTTCTGCATCACCGCCATTTTATTTAATCTGTTGTTATCAAAGGGAAGGGCACATAGGTGGTTAGATTTTCCGCTCAAGGCCCGTGTGTTTTGGTGTAATGCAGGCATGATTAGAAGTGAAGAAGGTTGTGGGAGGCAAAAAAAGAGAAGGATTTCGAAGAACTTATTTTGGAATTTGTGAGGTACTCCAACTTCTTGTGAAGCTGTGTCTTTTTAATGATCTTATACTTTTTCTCCTCTTATTATCTGCTTTTCTTCATTTTGAATTTTTGCCCCTGGCCAAAAACATTATTTCTTGTTGTGGCAATTTAACTAGATCAGACTTCCCTTGGCATGTCCTTTATTTTATTTTTACATTTTCCAAAGTGAGATGTACTGGAGTTTTTCCAATGTCCCGCATCCACGGTCTTCTGTTTGTTATTAATTTAGGGGTGTGTTTACTTCACATGAAAGGGAAAGGGAATAGGAGTGATTCCCTTTCTCTTTTAATCACGTGTTTACTTACAAATTAGGAATACCTAATATAGAGAATGAAAAAGGGAAATACTAATCCTTGCAATCCCTTTAGTATTGATTCCTTATGGAAGGGTATACACCCTTGTTAAGTTCACAAGTAAGGAGCCCATAACCATTTAGTTACATACGTTTTAGTTAATTACATTTGTAGCATTGCTATTCCTAAGTTTAGTCAACACTAGAAAGGGAATCAGATTGTTGCTCAGTACATCATCAAATAGACTAGTAAACACTAGAAAGGATTGGCTAACCTTGTAATAGAAGACCCACCAGATAACTCTGTAATTGCTCTATTTACGTGCTTGAAACTAAAAGCAACTTTTTATAGCTGAACGACGCAGTGGTACCATCCTTTTCTAGCTCCTTATGGCTGACGAATTCTAATTGCATCCATTTTTTTTAATTTGACCAAAATTGGCTAACTTCTTACTTGCTCTCAGGAGGTGATTTCTACCTTGGCTCTTGCTAGATCCTGAAAGAGTATTTATCTTAGAGCAGATTTCATTTTTTGACAAAATTCTTTTTGACATGATGGATAGCAATGGTAGTTGGCGTTCGGTATGGACCATTGAGTTCAAAGATGACATACAAGTAGTTGATTTAAAGGGAAAATTGTAGGTATTTCGTAATAAGTGACTGCTCTGTCTCTCAATGTAAATTTGTATGCAATAGGGATAGCATCATATCCAAAATCAAGTGGGAGTTAATTGTTTTTCATCTTAGTCATATACTTGGTACTTTCTTCTTTCAGGTGGGTGCCCATTATTTTGAGGAGGGGAATGTGCAGCTAGATGCTAACATATTTACATGAACATGCATCCTACTCAAACTTGCCAGATACCACTTTCAAGGTACTGACCTTAAGTAGTAACTTATCGCAATTTCTTAGTGATTTAAAACACCTTTATAGCTTGATATAGTAGTTACCTAGATTTGATACATTCCCAACTTTGCTTTGTGCCGATGGATACTCAATGAGTGATCGAAGAATGGTAAGATTTCTTGAACTTATCATTCTTTGTGATCTTTCTTTATATGTGTATCATAATCTTTGTAGTGTGTTATTCGGTCTGGCAAGCTCCCTACTAAGACTAAAGCATAGATATTTGATGTCTAAGACTCTCAGCAGTCAATTATTAGTGCAATTGAGGATAACTTGAGTGGCTCCAAACTGATAGGGCTTCCTTGTTAACATTCTTTTATTCGTTGTAGTATAAAATTTCTTCTAAAGTCCAAACAGAAATAGATATGAACAATCTTTCATTGGCATGGAGCATTAGTTTTTGCAAATGAGAGCAAAGGAAGATTATGTAAGAATTACTAAACACTTTATCATTTCGTTTGATTTTGTATTTTTTTTAACTCTAACTTGAAAGTTTATAACACTTTGCTTAATGCAGGAACAAATGATGAAAACTCGTGATGCTCGTTTAAGTGAAGTACCAGAGGGGTCAGAACTTGACTCTGATGCAGCGGAAGAAATTTACTCTCAAGTTTTGTCAAGTGAGAGGTATGAAAAATATGGTTTCAAGCGTGACATATGTCCTATAGTAAGACAAGCGTCACAAGTTTACAAATCCAGAAGGTCAGGATATGAAAAGCTTCAAAATGAAGTTCAGGAAAACAAACGTCGTATGTCGGACATGTAAATTCTAATGAAGTAACAATAGGAGCTTATTCAAAAGCTACTTCAGTAGATAAATCTGCCATCAGATTATCCTGGACCTTCTGTCCCAAGAAGAGAAGATCATCTGCTACTACCACCACCGGTCTCAGTTTGTTAGAGCGTTTAATTCTTGTAATACTAAGACTTTACTAGTACAATATTTGTATAAGTGTTTGGGTTTGCTCAAGTATGACTAGTTTAGTATTTTGTTTAGATTCTAATATGTATTAAAATATTTAGAGATTTTTAAATTAATATTTGGTATTTTATTTATATATATATATTTTAAAAACAATACAAGTATATAAATTTGTCTCGGTTTTGGTGACAAAAAAAAATTGGTAGCAACAAATTAGTTATTTGTTACTAAATATTTGGTACCTGAATCTTAGTACTTTTCGTTACTAAATACATTTTGCTACAAAAAATTTGATCCCTAAATATTATATTTTTCGCTACTAAATTCCTTTTGCTACTGAATATTTGGTCATTAAATCTCATACATTTCGTTGCCAAATACAATTTGATACTAAATATTTAGTTTCTAAATCTCATGCCTTTCGATACTAAATATCACCAAATATTTGGTGACTGAATCGCTTACCTTTTGTTACATATATATTTTGTTACTAAAATTTTGGTGTCTTAAATCTCACTCTTTGCTACTAAAAACCTTTTGTTACTGAAATTTTTAGTCCCTAAATATTATACATTTTACTATCAAATACATTTTTGATAGTAAAAATTATTTAGTACTAAAATTTTGATAACTAATACTTTATGCTACGCATTTTTTGCTACTAAAATGTTTTAGTAACAAAAACATTTTGTTTCCAAAAACAGAGTACCAAATTTTTAGTAACAAAAAATTCAAATTCTTGTAGTCACGGAATACAAATACATGGATGAAAAATTTAGCACAGTAGAATTTGAAAACACTGCCACGGAAAAAGAAATTTTAGCATTTATTAAATTACAAGATAATTTTCTTTTACGAGAAAAGCAAGGAGAAAACGACACATATATTGCATGGAGTGTAGGTGTATCATCACTGGTACATGGACGGAGGCATTGGCGGTGCAGTGGGAGGCCCAATCCAACCTATTCACACATTAATTAAAGAGGATTTATGAATGCCGTAAAACTCAAGTTTTATAATTTTTACTTTTATTATTTAAAAAAAGAAAATGAAAAAACAAGCTGATTAACAGTGTTGGTTTTTATATGTTAGCGCAGAGAATTATACATGCTCATCATATTATAAATATTTTGGTATGGAGGTTGATAATTTTGTATTCCACATATTTTGGTGGGACAAATATTACTAAAGTTAGAAATTTGATCAAGAATTTTGCCCAAGAGTCCGGAGTTGGGATATGGGTAAATTGCACTAATACTTCCTAAACTTTTCCTCATTTATAAATTAGACTCCAAACCTTAAATTTGACACCTACAACTCTGATTCTGAATTTGACAATCCTGACAATATGGTCCAATCGATAACAAACGACTCATAGAACCCAAAGTATCAAAATTCAAAATTATCAAACTTGCTAACCTAACTAAAAATTTTGCATTTGTGTAAACTTCATGGACATTTTCGTCCATTAACCGACGGCCATAATTATTGTATAATGTTTTCAGAATTAGAGTCTTATCTATCAAAATTGAAAGTTTGAAATCCAAGTTAACGGATAAATTCAAAACTTGATAGTGCTAAAAACAAATGATTAATAGTAATATATTAGACCTTTGGAAGGGTCAAGGCCTCTGGCATTGAGCTCAGCATGCTCTTGGCAAAGGGCACAAAGTTCGCAACAGCAATGAACACAGCAATCAGAGCAAGGCTCCTCCGGCAATCCATACTTTGCGCGCAGTTTTTCTCTGTAAAGACATGAGTACAGCCACTGGCATTGGATTGCCATCAGTAAGCAGTACGCCGCACCTTGAGCCATGCATGCTAGTAATTGATATTCACATGACAAAAGGATTAATTAATTAGAGCTTTTAACATGACCAAGGACAAAGTGCATATATATATATATATATTCAGATCAACATGAAAACTCTTTGTTGCAGTTCGAATTTTGAATTAGTCCCACGTAACTATTTCTATTAGAACTTTCGTTAAAAAGAAAAGGAAAGAGATTTATCTGATTGCACTTAACTCTCTCTCTCTTTTACATCCGTTTCTAATGGAAATTCTAATAGAATGGGTTATAAAGGATTGATTCAAATTTTAAGAGATAAAGATGGAGTTTTTAAAGTTCAAAAAATAAAGTGGGAATAATTCTAAAGATCAGGGACATAATTCATATAAATATATACAGAAATATATATATATATATATATATATATATTCTAATATTATTTTTACTTACAACTTCGCCCTTCATCGACTACTTCTGCAATTTGGCCGAAGGTGACGCATGGAAGGAAGCATGTTATACAACCTACATCAAATAATTATAATATGACATGCATGTTTCACTTGTACATTTTACCAATACACACACACACACACACACACAGATGTTGTGACAAGGAGTAAAATCATTTGTTTTTTTCTCCAAAATTAATTTATTTCTATATATGAAATGAAAAGGAAACAATATAGACATGTGTGTGTGTGTGTATATAAAGCATGGAAATTCAGAAGAGAAGATAATACAGGTGCCAGGATCTTCTCCGCAACTATGACAAAAGCCAACAGACCAGTTAGATTGTTGGTGCACTCGATGGCGATGATCAATATTCATATTGCTTGCGGATTTTTTCTCTACCGAATTAACTGACAGAGAGAATAGAAAACATAAACTTTAAGAAATAACACTAGCTAGTCTACGGGAGATTAATCATAATTGATATTTACTATTTATAGGTGCTCAAAATTAATTAAGATATTATGTTTCTCAAAGTTTGCCGGCAGATTAAGAAATAATTAATTTTTATTGTTTTTCTTATAATATTCTTAGGATGTAGAGCATATGCTGGCCAAGGTCCTTTTCAAGACCATAATTATGCTATGTGCATTTGGCACGATCTATATTGGAAGTATATAATTTGCAAGTTTGTTACGATGATTATTACATTACTTTCTAATTATTATCCTAGTATTAACAAAAAAATATTGCATTTGGCATGATCTATATTGGACGTATATAATTTGCAACTTTGTTATGAGGATTATTATATTACCCTTCTAATTATTATCCTATGTTTGTTACTATTAACTATTCGACAAAGCCGTCCTAAGAAAAATTTTTCGCGTGTGTCGCATGAAAGTATTTGCAAGTACAAATTTTCTTGATAAAAAAAAAGAAGAAAATGTAGTAAATTACCGTTTCTCTTCAAATTGCACTTTGAATTTTGAATGACATAGATATAGTGCAATTGCATCACGAATAAATCACATCCCAGCTAATTAGTTCACAACCAATTGGACACCTATATCGCACTATCAACTTTATTTGAAAAGAAAAAGGAAAAAAAAAAAAAAAAAACACATCGCCTTTGTTTAAGTTAAACTTGCTTGATCACTTTTAATCTTGTGTTCTCAGAAAATTCAAAATTGTGCATAATTGCAAAGCGTCATTGATGATATGTATTAAAGAGGCTGAACTTTGATTTTTATTGAAATATTAAGCTCAATTTATTATCTCAACATCGAACTTTAGTAAGGCAAGGGATCAAACTCTCTAATACTTAATTAGCCGAAGATTTTAGACTAATTTGGTTGAAGGTATATATATATATATATAT
>NW_010363416.1:107522-119605 GCF_000414095.1 Morus notabilis | reverse complement strand
TATATATATATATATATATAAATTTTACATTGATCACACTAGAATTGGATCTGGTTAAGGGCTTTCAAGGCCAGAAGAGTCTGAAACTCAGCCTCAGTAGTACTAGTATACTGGAGGTGCATTTGGTACAGCGCAAGGAAATGGCAGGGATTCATATGCAGAATGTGCAGCTTCTAGGACAGTTGCCCTCAGGCCTCATGAAGGTCAAGACATCTGCATGCTTCTGGTCCGTCACGTTCGCATTTATCGCAGCATCACTCGGACGAATTTAACGCTGTCTAGCATATGATCTAAATGTGATTAAGTACTATATAATTCGGATGGAGAAGAGTATTTTGATTTAATTAAGGAGCAAAAACAGTAATGAAACTTGAAATAGATTCATAATAACTATTAATTTGAGGGAAGGGACATCTGAAACCTTAAGAAACTCCGCTCTAGCTTTGGCTAATAGTGTGGCCCGTGCCATTTTCTATTTTATTTTTTCTTTATCTGCATATTTCTGTCCAATTTTTCTCTGCACTTCTATATGTTTATTCAATGAAGATATTTTTAATAAATTGAGACGATCAATATTACAATAGTAAATCTTGTTGAACTACCGATATTGGAATAACAAAACATCTATATATGTATGATAAACAAAATAGTCAAAACTATTGATTGGACAAAAAAAAAATGAAAGACTTCGTCACGTACTTTTTCCAATTGACTCAACAGGGAAGGTAAATATATATATATGTATTGGAATTTAAAAATAAGGCCTTCTGCCACCTGCATAGATTCTTCCGTTTTGCAATTTCAAAAGGCTCATTAACGGCAGGACGAAGGGAAAAAAACCAAGCATACCGTAAAAACATTATTTATTATTTATGTCACTCCACTAAAAAATAAATAATTTTTATTTAATTAATAAATAGAAAATAAAAAGTGATAATGATACTTAATTATATTTTAGAATGAAGTCTACACAAAATTATGACAAATCATGTATTTTTTTTTCTAAAAATTCAAAGTTATAATGGGCTTAGGTTGAAGCCTTTGTTATTAGGGCTGACGCTAGTCCATACTTTGCTAAATTTTTGCACCCATGAGCGTGAAAATTAAAATGCAAACAAATCATTTTTTGTACAAGAAAATTTATGCCTATTTTTCACGCACGATAAGTATATAATTAACTAGAGTCCAAAAGTGATACTATACGGCGTAATTTACACTTCTTTTCAGCTAATGACATTTTCAGTGATATACAGTAACTTGTTTATAGTATTTTGGATCATTATTAGAAAGATGATAATCTAGTGGTATTGGCTTCCATAAGTGATTTGGTAGATAAAAGGTCTCAAATTTAAGTATTATGAGAAGTGCTTGAGATTATTTTCAGACTAACGACTCAATATTCATTAACTCATGGTGCGGTTCAGGTGACACATTTTGTCTCTCAACCTAAGTAGCTACAGCTTTATGCTAATTGTGCGCTCTTCATTTATTTTAAATAAAAATGATTCAAGCAAATCAATACTTCCTATGATTCATATTATACTGCAAATTAAAATGATCAGTACTTCTCAGGCGGGATACGATAAATGATCATGTTATTGATTACAATTACCATCTGAAAATAAGGCTTATTCTCTTGCAAGATAATTATTGGTTTCATTTGTGCATGTTAGCATAATTAGTTGTTAATAAATACTACAAAAGAAAGTTAATTACTTAATTTTGTTATAAGAATTAACAGACAAACCCATCGGCATTAATTCTCATATCATGTACGTCTCAACCGAGAAAATTGCAAAAATAGTCACAAAAGCTAGCTTTTTTCACATCCTCTTTTCTAATTTCAAAATGTCAAATGACTCTTGCATTGCACTAAGAGGCAATAACAAAGTTATGTGGCCATAAGCTATCAATTGTCAAATTAGTGGCTGCTAGTTTTCTTTCATAATTGTTAAAATGGTCCCCAAAAAAGCAGTTCATGAAAGAATGCTCTAAGAGTTTCCTTTCGACGTTTCAATGAATATGGGACCCTTTTAAAATTTCCTTGAATTATTTATTTAGGGCTCATATGCCAGTTCGTGTTCGATTAGAATCCTACGATTGAAAACTGTAGATATAACAGTAAAAAGATAATTTGATTGTAGATATAGCTTAACGATAACAGTACCACATTCGATCGCAATAGAAATATAGAGCATACATTTTGGTCTCGTTCAGTTTATCGATTTAAGTTTTCAATTTAAATTAAAATGTGATTTTATGTGAGAGCTTTTAATTGTAGTACAAAAAGTTAGAGACGTGAGTATAGTTACTTTGCAAGAAAGCATGTTTCACACGTAAAGTGTCAAGTTTTTGCACAATCTTTTTACTAGCTGGTTCTTTCCGACATTCTGGATTTCTTGTCGTGTCTACATATATATGCCTTGTTTTGACTTCTTTGGTTATTTTTTCTAGACAAAGATTCAACTTATTTGCTACCTTTTTGTGATGTCATTTGTTTAGTGCTCACAACTGTGTAGTCTATCTTAATGGGGTTTCCGATGAATTACACTCTTCAATTATTATGATTTTATGGAAGAATATTGTAACTTCTCAAGTTAATGTTTTTTCATGACGTCATTACACCAAGCTGATTCCAATTAAATTATTTGTTCAACTTTTGTTCCTAATCCCACTTCTCATGTCAAAGTTTTTCAAATAATATATATTTTATTTAAAGATAAGGAAAAAAGGAAATATCATCAAATATAGCACAGATAGTGTATCTAAAGAAAGGGTTTCATTTGGTATTGGATGAAGAGATAAATTAATAAGAAAAATATATTAAACCGTCATTATATGATTATTGTCATTCTTTATTCTATTGTGAACGAAAGCATTGCCATGTGTGGTAGTGTTTTAATGAGATAAAAAAGGCGACTATATATGATAACCTGGGTATGGAGATAGAATATTTCCACTACAAATAATCACATACTTTGCTTCAATACAATAAAAAAATTTTCTTTAATTTTCATTGGTAACTATAATTATTAGTCATAGAACATATGGATTACCACGTTTCAATATTCCCCACTCAAACGTGAGGCCTCAATTTGTTTCCAATTTCCCTTTTGTTCAGGTAGAATCCAACATGTGCAGCGTAATAGATTTAGTCCTTGAGGTACAAGTTTTCTATTAATGAGAATGCAATATCTATAGAGTTACATGAGAAATTTGAATTTAATACTAATCTAGATCAATTAATTTAAACTAAGACTTATCTACTAATAACTAATAATTCAAAATAATTTTAAACTTTAAATAAAAGATAACTACTCATCTAATATCTAAGTATTAGGGATAATTAACTAAATACAAACTAATTTAAATTTAAATAACCAATCATTATTATCATGTCTCTGCAAGATGGAGCTCCAATAGGAGAATCCAATGTTGAACCGTGATAGAAGAAATAAACATGAGTAGTAAGGGGCATAGATGTGGTTGCAACATTGATAAATATTGAGGAAAGGAGAGGGGACAACACATGGGCACTGAGACAACAATCGTCAGGAGGGAGGAGAGAGCAGAGGATTGTTGGGAGAGATGAGACGGCGCAGGGGCACATAGAGTGAGAAGACCGCGCGAGAGCGTAGAAGCATGGAGACGGGCGCAGAGAAACTGCTGGAAGCGCATGCTTGGGGATTTGAGGCACATTGTCTGGGGTTTGGAGGCGTGTTGCCTGGTGTATTGGAGGTGCATTGCTTGAGGTTGGAGGCTCTTAGCCTTAAGGACTAGAGGCGCATTGCCTGAATAGTTTTAAGAGGATCAGTGGCCCGTTAGAATATGAAGCTCTGATGTCATAATAGATTTAGACTTTAAAGCACAATGGTACAAGTTTTTCATTAATGAGAATGCAATATTTTTAGAGTTACATGAGGACCTTGATCTTTTTAAGATAAAGCCATTAAAAAAGTTATATTATTATATCAGTGTCTAACTAGCTTAAATGAGTGGTCCGGTCTATCCGATATAAGATTAGTGGTTTTAAAGAGTTCTATCTTGTTGGGACATAAAAAAAGTAAAATAAATGGTGCTACTACATCCTTTAAATTTAAAAATATAAATTCTAAAAATATTATACAAATCTACTTAATAAATTAATCTTTCAAGATGAAACTCAAGTTAGCACTTGAAAAGTTCAATTTCTATTACCAACCATCATGAACCATCATGATAATGGGGAGATCTTCTGTAATTTTTCTCTTATAAATCTAAAGATACATAGAAGAGTCAAAAAGGTTATTCCTCCTTTAATCATGTGTTAACTTCTCTCTTTTTTTTCCCTTTTCTTGTTTAGTTTTTTTTTTTTTTTTTTTTTTACTTTTTTACTTTTTCTAATTCTTTTTCTTTTGGGTTCTTGTTTTTTTTTTTCTTTTGCTTAAACTCCAATACAATTTATTTTTAACTTTTCCTCTTTTTCTATTTTAAACTTTTTTTAAAAAAAATTCTTCTCTTTTTTCTGCCTATTGTCTTTTTTGTTTTTTCTCCTAAAATTTTTTGACAATTCATTTTTTTTACAATATTCTTTTTCAGAATACTTTATTTTTTCACTCTCTTTTAATTAAAATAATTCTTTTTAAATGTTTTGCTACTTAAATGTTTTTTGGTCAAAAGTTCTTATATAACCTTAATTCTTTTTCAGTGTAATTTTTTAAAATATCTTTTTTTCCTCTTACTTCAATTGATGAATTTAGTTTCTAAAGATGTCACGTATTTTAATGCGGGATTAAACTTAATTATAAAGTTATTCTCCACGTGCGTGGCACTATACACGTGGCTCAACTAGTTTATAGTAAAAGATAGAAGTTTTCACGTTGTTTTGTCACTTGGTTGATTCCAAATCTCTGTCTCCACAATGGTTGGACAAGGTGAGAAAGACAACCACAAATTCCTGCGCACAAGTACAGCCGCAAATAGCTAGTAGTAATATTGGAGACGCCAATAATAGTGCTGTAACAATCTCATTTGGAAGTAACAAATTAATGTCAATGTCAATGGAAAAAGATATCTATTGACAAAGAGCTTTTCTGATTTTCTCCCTTATCAAGCAAAAGCACTAGGTCACAAATATGCAAGTATTTTAAAATATTATTGGTTTAATTAATTAAGGTCTTTGTACACAGAAATTACTTGGTGAATAAACCTATAGCACCGATTCACAAAGGGATTGAAATTATGTCTTAGATTGGTTGGATTCTATCTGACGAAAAGCATGCGGCCAGATTAATTACTTTTTGTTTCATCTGCGATTTTGGTGGTAAGTGATAATTGGGTTAAAAACGTGAGGACACTGCCGATTTTTTCTTATTAGTATAAAAGTGAAAAAAAAAAAAACTTGATAAAAAACAATGTCTGCCTTGCCCTCATAACAATTTAACTTCTCATTTCGACATGTCTGTCCTCACAATATTTTGTGTTAATTTTATGCTTAATCTCCATATATACTCGACTAATATTCTGTGTCCTTGTTTCTAAATTCAACATTGATTTATGATTCTTCCTGCGTTGAAGATAAAGTGGTTAATTACTGTAGATCCTATAATTATTCTCAAATATATGTTTCTTAGCAACTAGGTCTCCTCTATATATGTGAACATAATACTGAAGAATTAGTAGCCTGTGGACCCATATATATATATATATAGATATATGAATATACGATATATACAAATATATATATATATACACGTGAGTTTATATATATGTATATATATATATATTAATTAGTATCCATGATGATTGTGATGATCACGTCATGATCACATACTTATCATGTCATAACTGGTCATTACATGACATATCATTCCATATGAATTAACACCTTAATTTAGTGGCAATAATTGCCTATTCTATGAAGGTTTTTTTTATCTAAAAAAAAAATATCTACTTTGATCCTGTATGTATAAATATCATATATATGTATGTATACTCCATTCTTCATGTTATATGTACACTTGCTACGTAGCTCTCCATCTCCAATCCGCATTCCGTTGACCTTATCACATTAACTTGTATTTTTCTTAATGCAAATAGGAGTTTAACCTTTATCTATCCCCATTTGTTTAGTGCTTACACTGTGAAAGTCCTTGATGGGTTTTCGGTGTTACTCAAAGATGATTTGTTTAACCATAAAGTTTGGTGACGTCAGCCCCATTTTGCATCTAATTATTGGTCGAACTTTCTAAATCAAGTACTATAGTAATGATATTAGAAAGCTTTTTTTTTGCTTACATTTCCAATTTTTAACACCTTATCATTTATATACGGGTCCTTCTACAGTAATGGGGTTTTAAGGGTAGTGTAGGATTTTGACCGTAGAATATATGATCAAAATTAAAAAAATACAGAACATATATTTTCTAATACAAAATCTAACAGCTTAAAATAAAGATCTATCAATAGTTTATTTTTTTTTAAAATCTCCCTATATATATATATATGTATATGTATAGGTTAAGTCCTCTACCTGAGAGTGCTTGGTCGTTGAGAATTGAGATAAAGCCCCACAAAAGGATTGGGCCACAGTCTCTATGTTACTCACCCACTATTTTTTTTGCCCCCTTCTTTTGTGCAGTCTTTGATTTAGTGCTTGTATATTTCTATGTTAAATATCATCCACAAATTCATAGACGCCAAGTGGTCCTTACTTTTCATTGTTAGTTTATAACATATACATAACTTAATTTGCAATTTTTTTTAACGGTTCCCACTTTCAAATGTTTTCTTTTCATTTTCCTGCAATCTGATTTGTCCACAGAGTTCCTAATGAAAATGGGCTTCTCTGTACTGATGATAGCACTAATAACTTATATTTAAAATTCGTTGATGCCAAATATGGCCAATGTTTGCATCAGCGTGCTGGTTCCTTGAAAACTAAATTTGCTAACAAATAGCAATTTTAGGGAGTGACATCCAAGTGGAATTATTAATTGAGCATTTCAGTCTTCTGTGGTCTATGATTATACACGAAAAAAGTTTGGCTTTTGAGAAACAAATTAATGATCAGCTTTGTATTGTTTATTATACTAATTTATTGTCCGTTTGCTTGAGTTCACTCATTTGAAAATATTAAATGTGAAGATTTGTTTTTCTCAGTTAAATACTCAATGTAAAATGCATGTGATCATAGCCTCATGTATCCTTTGCACATTCGATCGCTGAAGAAATGCCACGCTTCTCTTAAAACATTTCTAATCGGCATCTGGGGGCCCATTTAGTAACTTATAAAGAGATATGTTAGGGAAATTTTATTTACTCCATAAAATTTTATTAAGGCATCCAATTTCAATTATTTTTTATTATTGTGAATTTATCCATATGTTAACGGACAATAATATACAATCATAAACATAAACAAAAACAAAAAACAACACACCCTTTTAACCTAGAGATCACACATCGTAAAAAGAATAGAATCCTGACATTTTTGCAATTCGTACAACGGTTCTCATAAGTTCATGGCTTTTTCTCTTTTCTAATCTTTTTGCCTAACGATTCTCCTTTTAAATATTGAAAACATTCCATTCACGAACAACAAAGCAAAAAACCAAGGGTTTTTTATATTTTGTTCTTAAAGTTACTTTTCTACCCCAAAAAAATCCATGGGTGGGATTTTTTCATTATCACTTTCATCGACTTGTTGATTTACATTTCCAGGGTTTATAAGAATTTCTCACTTTAATGCATTTATCATTATCAATTTATGTCTTGGATTCTTCAATTGCTGATGGTATATATGTAGGCACAGAGATGTATATATATTTGTTTACTAGAATTTCTATCCTTGTTTGAAGAGACGAGAGAGGGAGAATTGGCGTTTATGTAAGGGTATTTGAGGAATGATAAGTGATTTTCACAGTAAATTATAGATGATTTTAAATTTTATATAGAAAAAATTTCTTTTAGGGAGCCTTAATTGTTAGGGTCAGATTTCGTCACTCAATATCAATCATACACATGTAAACTTGAGTCGATTAGACTTGAAGACCACCATCTAAGAGGACCTCTAGAAGGGTTCAATAGGCAAGAAGATTATCCAAGCACCATATTGAACAACTAAAGACAATTAGAAGATGATCCAGCGTCAAGATCAGCTTAGAACGACTTTAGCATCTGGAGTCGACTACGACTGCTCAGCATAGCAAAGAAGTCGACTGTTCCAAAAAATATTATGAGAATCTTCTAAAGAACCTTCTGTTTTGGAATTTTGAGAAGCTACCAAATCGCACCAAAGGTGGTCCAAATCTCTAAAGATACGGATTCTACAAGGAAAGTTGAATAAAAACACAATAAAAAAAGTCAACTTTAGTCACAAAAGGGAAACTAGCTTTAGTTGAAAAACAAGAGTTTTCAGCTATAAAAGGAGGACTTCCTCAATGTCCAAAGAATGATTCCAAGACACACAAATTCATGCACTACCTCTGCAGCAAGCCCTATAGCCGCCCTCTCTCTCTCTCTTTTCCTCCATTATTGTCTTTCTCAAGCTTTATCAAGCTTTTTTGTACTATTCTCTGCATACATAGTGCAAACAACAATGACTACAATGGACGTACCCTGTATTATCGGGAACCACTATAAATTGCAGTGTCTTCTTTATATTTTCTTCACTTTATTTTATTGCTTATATGCTAGATCATCTTAGGCAAATGAATCAAACATCTACCACTCCGCAAATTGGTCATTAACCCTAATACAAATTATACTGTTGGAAATTGACCTCCATAGTTTGGTACTGTCTGTGGGAAAATGGCCAATATCGATGACGATCGTGATCCTACTGCCTCTAACAATGCGAACGACAACAACCACGGTCTCGCCACTGATGGAACTGTTGCTGCTGCTACCGAAACCGATCTGCAGTTGAATGACCGCATCCTTGCAGAACTGATCAAGCGATAAGAAGAAAGTGATAGGTGCATCGCTAAACCTATTGCCGAGAATGAGAAATTGCGACGTCAGAGCCAATCCGCCTCTTCAACATTCCTTCATCATCCAACACTACTGCTCACAGAGGTCTCAACCAGTCAACTACAATGACCGTCACGACTGTCTCGAGTACCAATCAGTCCACTCCTACTGCAACGCCCTTCAGTCGTATCCACTCGATGACATCGCTTACTCATAAGATGACCTCACCTAGATCAATTCCTTTTGGATCGATTTAACTCAGAATGCTTTTTCCCTAGTCGACTGCTTTTGGATCAACTTTTCTGGGATCGACTCCAGTCCTTTCAATTCTGACAACCAACACAGTAATGCAGACCACTCAACTGACAACTGCAGTCGACTTCTAACAAGCCTTCGTAGAGTTGATGGAGAATCGCTTTAAGACTTTGGAATGACACATGCTGCAGTCACTCGGACGCCCAACGACCTATGAAGACATGATGGACGAGATGTAGAAATCTGTTGGGAATGGTGTCCTAGAAGCATGAAATGTAATAGGATATTTATTATTTATTTAATAAAAGAGTTTATTCATTATTTTATGTACATATATTATTGAATATTTTATGAATATTACTGAAAATTCCATGATAATTTATGTGACTTTAAATATTGTATATAAGCGTTATATGCGAGAGGATAATATTTAAGGATAATAATTAAAATGCTATATTTAATTAAAATTTAGAATCTTTAATTAAAACATTACTAATACATGTCATTCCCATTTATAATAGAATAGTGTTATCCGTACTGTTAATATGGTGAGATATTGAATGTGTGTATTATGCATAATGAGAATGTGTGGAACTAGGACGCACACACATATGAATTTCTAATAATTTTCGTTAAGTATAGAAATTCTAATTGAGTCTACCGATGGTCCTATATAGAGCGATCTTATGCCTGAGTTATTAGCAGATTCCTATTTATGGATTTGTGTCTTTGATTTACTTGGTACGGATTCCGAGATGTTGAATCATATTCTTTGTATTTTAGAGACATAATGAAGTGAGTAGCCGAGAATGTTATTATACAAGATGAAATCCATTCATTCTTGAGAAATAAGTAGATAAATAATTCTCTTGAGGATTGATTCGGTACTTGGACTAGTAGGAGCTCCGATTCATGAATTTGTTTTATGAATCACTGTCCATTAGAGAATCAATGGTACTCAAGGATATAGATGTAATTAGAGAGGTTAAAGGATTTCACCTAGCTCTAATTATGAATTATTTATGGATGCTTGATCTATATGTAATGACTATATTAAACGGACACTTCACAGTTTAGAAGTAAAATATATCTACAATTGTGAGAGTGCAATTTTAAGTTTATAGTGGAATAACTTTTAGAATTAATAGAATCAATTAATTAATTAAAGAGTTTTAATTATTTGTTAATTCTATTGGAGCTCAGAATTATAGGTCCATGAGTCCCCACGTCGTCCTTGTAATCCTACAAGACACTAAGGGCAAACTCGGATTTTAGAATTATGGAATTCTAAATAGAACGCTCAAGAATACTTAATTGAGAATTAATTATAAATTAAATAATTTGATTATTTAAATTTAAATTTTAAAACACACATGCAGAGGAATCGACATGGCGCACTCGCCCAACACTGTGAGAATCCCTCTTGGATTCAGTTACTTGCTCTCTAAGTTATCTAATTGACTTATTTGATAAGTTGTCCAATTGAAATTCAAATTAAATTAAATTTGACTTAAATTGAAATTTGAATTTAAGTTGAAATTGGACTACATGATAAAGGAAAATATTTTCTCCTTCCCTATCTTCTATTTGAGCCAACCACAGGGGAGAATATCCGTGTAGTGGCCGGCCCATGTGGATAAGAGATAAAAGGGATTTTGTTTCCTAAATAAAATAGAAGTGGGAGATAATTATCAAGCTTTATTTTAGAGATAAAGTTTAGACTTCTTTTGGGAGTCTGACAACTACTTTATAAATACGAGATTGTAGAATATTGGAGAACATAATTTTTACTCTCCCTAGAATATAGTGTGGCCGAATTTTATAGAGTGATGAAAGGAAAAATTTTCTCTTAAATTTGACGTCATGCATGTGTCAGTGTACGTGGAATACTTGAGTGTTTATTTGCTAATCATGTTTTGTTTCAGGTGTTCCCACACACTTTTACAGATTTAAGGAATTGACGAGAAAGATTCAGTTATTCGAAACAAGCTTGGAGCGAGGAGCGTTCGTGGTCAAAGAACTCAACTTATCGGCCTAATCGTCCTCTAAGTAAATTTATTCATAAATTAATTTGATTAATTTATTCATACATAAATTAATGTATTCTATAGAGTATTTTAAAGGTTTATTAAAATTTTTGTTATACACGCTTTCGCATAGAAGATTGTTTTCAAAACCAACAAAATCTCCTTTCACTAAGAAGGTAATTGGTACTCCTATTCGAGTCAAATTGTGTGCTCCTAACTTTTCCATGTTCGATGAGTCCTCCGATCTGCACGAGCATGTTTGTCAGTTCGACAGGCGATGATCGAGATGTTGGGAATGGTGTCCTAGAAGTATGAGATGTAATATGATATTTATTATTTAATTAATAAAAGAGTTTATTCATCATTTTATGTGCATATAATTATGAATATTTTATGAATATCAAATGAAATTCCGTGATTATTTATGTAACCTTAAACATTGTATATAAGTGTTGTATACAAGAGGATAATATTTTAAGGATAATAATAAAAAACGTTGTTCATAATGAATTTAATTAAAGTTCGGAATCTTTAATTAAAATATTATTAATACATGTCATTCCCATTTAGAATGGAACGGTGCTATCCGCATTGTTAATATTGTGAGATATTGAATGAGTGTATTTCGCATAATGAGATTGTGTGAAATAGGGACACAGACACAATATGAATTTATAATAATTTTTCTTTAGCATAGAAATTCTAATTGAGTCTATCGATGGTCATATATAGAATGATCTTAATCATGAGTTCTTAACAAACTCCTATTTATGGATTTGTGTCTTTTGATTTACTCGGTACGAATTCTGAGACCCTGAATCCTATTCCTTGTATTTTGGAAACATGATC
>NW_010363416.1:70000-107224 GCF_000414095.1 Morus notabilis | reverse complement strand
GTCGTCCTTGTAATTCTACCAGACACAAAGGACAAAATAGAAACTTTAGAATTATGGAAATTCTAAAATTAAATACTTAAAAAATAATTAATTGAGAATTAATTATTATTTAAATAATGTGATTATTTAAATTTGAATTTGAATCATGAACATAATTTAAATTTATCATTTTAAACTTATTTGATTAGTTGTTCAATTTAGAATTCAAATTAATTTAAGTTTGACTTAAATTCGAATTTGAATTAAAATTGGACTACAGGATAAATGATGATTTTCTCTTCCTTCCTTATCTGAGATTGGCGCCACACACAAGGATTAAAAACCCTAGCATGGCCGGCCACAAGGAGATGAGGTAGAGGAGAATTTTTGTTCAAAATTCTAATAGGAGAGAGAGATTTGATTCCTTCCAGAAGTTAGACTTCTACTCTATAAATAAGATATGATGAAAAATTGCGCGTGACAATTTTTTAACCTAACTTAAGGGGGCTGGCCGAAATTCTCATAATAGAGAGAAGGAAAATTTTTCTCCTAAAAAATTCCACATCGTGCGTGCGTTGGTGTTTGTGGAAAATTCGAGTGTTTGATTTAACCCGTTTTAGTCTCGAGTGTGCCCACACACACGTCTACGTAGATTCAAGGAATTGACGTGGAAGACTTTAGTTTTCTAAACACAAGGCTTTGGAGCAAGGATCGTTCGTGATCAAAGAACTCAAGTTATCATTCGAGTCGGCCTCCAGGTATTTTTCCTAATTGAGTTCTTGATATATAAATTAACGTGATTAATTTATTCGTGCATAAATTAATATAATCTATAGAGTATCTCAAAAGTTTTGTGAAAATTTTTGTTATACTTGATCCGTCCTCTACCACGCTTCCACATCCGAATTTGATTCGGTTTCCAACACGAGACAGCCATACCTGACGAATGAAGAGATGCAATCATGTGTAAGATCTTTCCACAAAGCTTCAAAGGTTCAGCCTTGAAGTGGTTCTGTCAACTTCCTCCAGGCCTCATCAACAACTTCGAGGAGACGTCAAATGTATAAGTAGAAAATGATTTTGTGAATATCCATATAGGTACAACGACCGATGAGCTCTTCGCCATCATTCAACATCCTTGCGAGTCCCTGCGAGACTACGTCAAGGGATTTAGCAAAGCAATCTCAGACATCCCGAACTGCCACAACACAATCGCTATATTCGCTTTGAAGAGGGGGGCTCCTACCTGACTCTAAGCTCATGGACGAGATCTATAGGATGCGGCCAAAGACAGTTGTTGAAGCCTTAATAAGACATGCTCAAGAATATATTGAGCTCGAAGAACTACAACAAGCGGTGGATCGAGAAAGACTAAACTTGGGCCGACGCAAAGCCCTAGGTGACGACTAGATGAATGGTCGCGACAGAAAAGAAGAACAAGATGGACAATCCCGCAAGCGACGACTGAACTCATAATCACCTCAAAATATGCACTCGAAATTAGTACAGACGACCTCTACCTATGGAAGTACCACACTTCAAGTCGACTGCACCTCGATTTGAGTCGACTCTGCCACTACCTTATGTTATGTTTATCTTTCATCTATCTATCCAAATATTATTATATTGTCAACTCTTTTGTCAATTTTGCTTCCTTATTTCATATTCCTAACGAGTAAATCTAAAGCGGCGATATGATTGGAAAATCGAATTACGTTTGACTTGATCCCTGCCTATGGGTACGTAGGCAGCTCGTGCAGCAATGAACGAGTGCCCTTATTAAATAAAAATCCTTCTTTCCTCTATAGAATACACTCCAAGGAAAGGAATGGCTTTACACGCAATCAACTGCAAGGCACTGGATCGACACCTTACAAGATTCTCAGACGACTCTTTTACTGGACCTGAATACAAACCTTCCAAGACACTAGAGCTCAGACGACTCCTAGTGAAGGCGTCTTCAAGCAACAAATTTCGTGATCCATCCTGAAGGTGTTCTTTTATGCGAGTATTCCGTGACTCCTCACAAAGACGTTTTCACGTAATTATTTCAATCGACTAAACTTGGTCGACTATTCCGCGATCCTTTGTGAAGACATTGTCACGTAATTATTTCAATCGACTATTCCCGTGATCTGGGGTGAAGGCGTCTTCACATAACTATTTCATCACGAAGACGTTTTCACGTAATTATTTCATTCGACTAAACTCTGTCGTCTGTTCCGCGATCCTTCACGAATTTGTTTTCACATAATTATTTCAGTTGACTACACTCTGTCGACTATTCTCGTGATCCGTCACAAAGGAATTTTCATGCTACCATTTAGGCGACTCCTCGCCAAAGATCTCATTTGACTCCACGCCCAGAGATTGAGGGCTAGATCCGACAAAGGCTTTGACACCGAAGCAAAGAGAGACTGAGTTATTGGCACACTATTGGACCGCTCCACTCAAGAACGTCGCAGGGTACATGCCCCGTTGATTTTCCCTCTATTCATGCAGTGTCAGCCACAAAACACGACGCACTCGCGGGACCTTGGACCTTGTCGACTGCCTGGATGATGATCACTACATCAACGCTCCAATGTGGTCTAATCCAAAGGAGCACCATAATTGGTATGTTCTCGCACTTAGTCTAATTTATTTCACACTAATGGTGTTTGGTTCCTTGAGAATTTCTACAGGAAACATGAGGAAACTTCCTCTCGACTACTCGAACAAACAGCCTAGATCTATGCAACCCAACAGCCATGATCGCTTCGATTCTTGTGCACTTAGTTGCAATCTTTCCAGGCCAGCATCTCCGCAGCAGATACATACTTCAATCATTTCACGCCAACTGCACATTAAAGTCTTACAAATCAACTTCAGCAACTTGAAGCCTACCAGATGGCAAGTTTTGCAACACAAGTGATTCAGCCAAACTTCTGCATCGGAGAGTATGAAGAGTTGATCAGAGTTCACTTTTGTTCATTGGACAAATGGATGACTACTATAAAGTGACTACCAATGAAAACAAGAAATGGAGTCGATTAAAGCGTAAAAGAGAGAAGTCGATCAACACGACTAATTACTCCTTCAGCTGATTACATCAACCAAAGGAGTATGGGGCTTACTGTTGGGGTCAGATTTCGTTACTCAATCTTAATCGTACACGTGTCAACTCGAGTCGATTAAACTTGAAGACCATTATCTAAGAGGACCTCTGATTAGAAGTGTTCAACAGCCAAGAAGACCATCCAAGCACATTGAGCAACTAAAGACTAGCTATTAGAAGATTATCCAGAGGCAAGATCAGCTCAGAACGACTTCAACATTTGGAGTTGACTACGACTGCTCAGCAAAGCAGAGGAGTCAACTGCTCCGAAGAATATTATGAGAATCTTCTGAAGAACCTTCCATTTTGGAATTTCGGGAAGCTACCAATCGCACCAAAGATGGTCCAAATCTTTGAAGATACGGATTCTACAAGCAACGTTGAATAAAATCACAATTGGAAAAGTCAACTCTATATAAGAAAGGGAAATTAGGCTTAATTGAGAAACAAGAGTTTGCAGCTACAAAAGGAGGACTTCCTCAACATCCATAGCATGATTCCAAGACACACAAACTCATGCACTACCTCTGCAACAAGCCCTAGAGCCACCCTCTATCTCTCTCTTTTCCTCCATCATTGTCTCTCTCAAACTTTATCAAGCTTCTTTGTACTATTCTCTACATACATACTGCAAACAATAAACACTACAGTGGACGTCCCCTGGATTATCGGGAGAACCACTATAAATTTTGGTGTCTCCTGTTTATTTTATCGCTCATACTCTAGATCATCTTAGGCAGACAGATCAAACATCTATCACTCCGTAAATTGGTCGTTAACCCCTAATACAAATTCTACTATTGGAAATTGACCTCCACAATAATAAAAATTGGGGGTGTTAATATAATTTCCCAATATGTTAATGCTGATTCTGATCACTCCGACCCCGAACTTTTTCTTTCCTAAACAAATATATAACATGTATGTACTATGTACAAGAGTAGGGTTACGTTTAGCTAGACATGGATCTTGATTTGATTGCTTATTTCTCCATGACGCTTGGACATAAGTTGACCAAAGAATGTGAAACGAGATAGAGGCCGCCAAGTATGCGTGCTTTGGTTTAAAAAAAAAAAAAAAATTGAAAAAGGAATGCGTGCTTTGAGATCTTAACTAACAGTGGGAAGAGCCATATTGCATATTACATAAAGGGTCTTTATCAAATAAGAGGTACAAGAAGTGGCATTATTTGGAATTTTGTAATATGATTCATATTTGAGTGTGAATAGGCCGAAGCACAAAAGAGGGAAGATATAATTGCTATCTTTCTACTCCACCACAGTATAAATGTGCTAGCTATATATATATGCTGGTCCAATGTATTTGGATATAACTATCTAAAACACACAAGAATATACATTGGCCCTTTTTTTTTTTTTTTTTTTTTTCCCGCGCCCCATATACGTAGCAGCCTCTTCTTTTTTAGGCTTGCTACTTGCAATGGGGTAATCATTAATATTTGCAAGAATCTTTTTTAGTATTTTTGTTTAGTTTTTTCTTTTTTAAACGTTTCTAGTTTGTTGCAAGTACAACTCATATTGTTATCCCTCGTCTGCAGGACTTTATTGGAAAAAGAATGCGACATGAATTGAAGCTTAATTTCTTAACGTTTATGTGGAAAGCAAGAGCATTAACAGTTTGAATAGACAATTTGATTATCTAAATACTACTCACTTTTTTCATTATTTCACTATCTAAGTTGCTGAAGATGTTCTTTATTTTCTTGTCTAAAATCTTCTTTAACAAGTATTTTCAAATCTCAATCATAGAATGACACGATAACATTTTTGCTTTGTAAGACAAAGAATAAAATTCTAGTGATCTCCTAAGTTCCTCATGATAATTTTTTTTTTTTTTCTGTATAAAAAAATCGAAAACTGAAACATATTGCCACCAAACGGAAAACCAACCCCGACAAATTGAAAATTGGGTCCCACCGTCAAAAATAGATATTTGGCCTTGGTTTGAAACCGAAGTGAGCGATACCTTTAAAATTTATATTTTTTTTACATTAATTAACAATGATATGTTCTTAAAATTAGAAAAGAAACTTTGGTTACTGAGTGTAAACTACTAAGTTACTAGCTGTAAACTTCTTGATTACTGCTCTAGAAACCGACGGATACCAATGTACAACACTCTTCTCTCAGTTTACATTTAAAAAAAATGCCCTGGCTAGTGATCTCCACCTACCAAATTAAATTGGCGCTCAAGAGTACGTGATTAATTTGCTTCTTTGCTTATATCAATCTTCACCCTCTTACGTACAGCCAGAAAGTTCTCGTTATGCCTTGAAAGCATGGTTGCACGTCCTAATAAAAATGATCAATGAACTTTTTAACTAATATGATCGGTCCACCTAATGAAAATTTGGACAGTAACTGTTAGACGGTAAAAATTCCTCAACAAAGAATTAACGAATTTTAAGATAAATTAATGCGATTCGTAGTGATATAAATACAGAAGAACAGAATTAAATGTAACAAAAATAAGAATACGCGAAGATTTATAGTGATTCACTCTCGATTTGAGAACTACATCCATTGTGGGGAGGAGGAGAGAATTTCACTAATTTGAGAAGAGATTGCACGTTTTTCCTTAGTGTGAGACTTCGGAGAATTTATAATATATAATTCTCTATTTATAGCTTAGGTCACCGTTCATAAACCTTACTTATTAGGGGCTTCTTATTAGGGGTTCATAATTTAGCATACCCATATTTACCTTCTTATTAGGGGTTCACAACAATCAAGAATATATTAGAAACATACATGCTTTAAATCAACATGGTCTTATCATGCTATAATCTTACCATGTCATATCATACTCTCATATTTATGACATAACCTCATATCATATCCTATCATGACTAATCATTCTATAATAAATCGTGACACAATATTATTATGTCATAATAAGGTGCATAACTTATCACATGCTCAATAAACTAGTATCCTATCGTGCACGTACTAATGGGCTTGTGGGACTTCCTTATTCTGGCTGATGCTTAATTGTGTGGCGGTCCTTAATTTATCGGAACTATTGTATGAGATAAAATTTCTTGAAATCCTTTGTATTATCCATAAGAATATTTTTATGACAAGTACTTGTTGATAATAGTACTAAATAGCAAGTTATAAGTTAAAAATAAAAAATTCCTGAACTACGATGTAGTTGCGGATTTTTGAACTATATTCAAGAAAGAAGTACGGAACGTTGTGTTAAACTTACAAGTGGGTAAACACGTGAATATTAAGGTTAAGAAAGGAAAAAGAGTTGAAAGATATCAATTCTAGGGTTTTAGAAACAATCAGAACGAAAAATGGACGAAAAAAGGGGTTCGGAAGACTGAATCGCGTAAATTAGGGTTTCGACCGATTTAAGTGGACCGAGTCAAATTTGTTGACCAAGAGTTGATTAATAAGTCACCCTTGAAAGGATAGTCAAGGTTGAACACAGTTGACTTCGTTGATTAGCTGTCCGAAAAACGCGGGTAAAATGCGTACCGGAGAGGAATTAAACTAAACCAAAATAAAATAGTTATTAGAAATGGATAGTTGAGATTTAAGGTGAAAAATTAGATGAAGGGCTGAGATTGAGGCATGTGGAATGCAAGGTGGCTGGCCAAGCTTAGTGAAGACGGAAAGAAAAGATATTTTTGGTGAAATTTGGTGAAATTTTGTAAAAAGGTCCCTCAAAAGTGCCAAAATTGCATTTTAGTTGTCCCGCTTTATTAAGTCCGGTTTTTAAGAGATAAAAATACCACCAAATCTTCATTTTTCATGTTAAGAACAGAGAGAACTCAGCCAAAGAGAAAGGAAGAAAAAAAATTCACCGAAAGTGAGAAAAACGGGTTTTGATCGAAATTGACGAAACGACACCGCTAGTTTGCGTCACTAAGGATTTCTCTTCATTCTCTAAGGTAAATTTCGGCTTTCTTTTCACTTTTTTCTACCTTGGCTGCACGTTTAAGTATGGGAAAAAGCATGAATTTTTTTTTTTGTTTAAGATGATGATGAAGCTTGTGGTTGTTAAGAACTTGAAAATCTAGTTATTAAGGAGGAATTCTAGGTAAATTGACCTTTGTTTCTAGAAATTCTTGGTAAGGAGAATTTTTGTGAAAATATGGAGAAACCCTAGAGTCATCATGATATTGATGGTGTAATTGACAGAGAAAGTATGTGAATGGTGTTTGATGATGGAAACAACGGATAAAACGAGCTAAGGTTAGGTCAGGAAACCTAGAAAAAATAGGCAGAACTTACCGAAATTTAGTTTGAGCATTTTGAACTAAACCGGTTTTCATGAGGAGTAAGGAATTAAGATGTGAAAAGTAAGTTGATTCGAAAATCGATGATGTATAGAAACCGAACACAATGAGAATTCACAAGTTTGGACCAAAATAGAAAATTAGGCCTTTGGACCAAAATAGAAAATTAGGCCCATGACTGAGGAAGCTGCACAGTTTTATTTCAAATTCTTGAGATAGGAAATATTTTGGGATTGAATACCAAACATAGGGATTGTAGACCTTTCCAGATTAAATTTTAATGCAATTATTGATCTTAGATTTTGAATCTAACGATAAGAAATTTATGCAATATGATCGATTAACGATCGAAGTCAAAAGGCATTAAGTGAGACAAAGGACACAACATTAGCAAAACTTGTGTAAGTATCAGTAGTTTTTCTTGTCTAAAATGTGAATAAATTTATTTCTCTATGTTGCTCCATCCGAGCATATTGTAGACTAAATGTATGCTAGAATGTGAAAGATGACTCCTCAATGTTGGATGCACTGTTATGTATGTATTTACGAGACTTAAGTAGTAGTAGAATTTTATTCTGTGAAATGCATATATCAATGTCAAGTCGAGGTCAAATTAAGAGAAAAAATTAAACTTTAACGAAAAGTCAATCTCATGATAAATTGCTCAAAAATGTACAAAGTCATAAGATTTAACTAAAGTTGCCATTTTAATGAGAAAAATTTGATAAACGGTAAGAAATCAAACATCCGGCTTGTACCAAGCCTTCAAAGGAAAGGTTATTATGAGACGATGAAAGAAATGAAACCGTGACTGAGTTGGATTGGTTAGCTACCCCACTCTTCACTAGTTATGCACGCTATGGTACAACAGGACAAGGCCCTTAAGAAGTAAAAGACAAGAAAATAAAAAATGAAGCCATTCCATATAAGGGTACGGTATTTATAAAGAAGAATGAAAAGAAAGGAAAACACAATATGAATGTCGTTCAGAACATGAGAATATAATGTGAACGACTAAAAAGAGACGAAAGCTGAACAAAGATGTAATGAAGGAAGAAGAACATAAATGATATACGTTCTAGAAGTACAGAATGTCTTAGGATTTATGACATGAATGCATATATGGGTACGCATAATTGTTGCATTTATTATGACCTACTGTTACTTGCTGAGCGAAAGCTCATTAAGTTTGCTCGTGTTGTAGGAAGCTCGGGTAAGGCACCAGCTCTCTGAAACTTGTTGTTGGGCATGCAGAGAGGATGTAGCAACGGAGTGTGGGCAAGTGGGTGATGGACACACTGCGGAATTGAAGACGCTGCAAAAATGTGCATAATGTAAATAAGAACTATGGATGTAAAATTATCCTAATTATATAGTAGATGTCAAGTTTATGAGACTTTCAAGTTATGTTTTGTAAACTTAAGTACGAGTTATGTTCGAGTACCTAAAAGGCTACTATAATAATAGCCTATGAACATTGATGGCATGAAAAGAATAGTTTGAATGCGTGATCAAGTCTAGGAATTGATCTTAAGATTTTATTACGACAAAGTACACATGTAAATAGTTTATCTTACCATTGTAAGAAAAACAAAAAATGGGAATGAATTTTGGTAGATTATTATTCTAGAGGAATAGAGGTTAGGAAATGAGTTAAGTATGAATGTATGATGATGATCAAAAGTTAGGATCGTCATAGACCTCACGTACCATTTAACAAATCAAACTCGAATTTCAGGAGTGTACCACTAACTACATGTGGCTTACCTATAATGCTCAAGTCACAATCCATTGGCATTCACGTAAGCGGTAATGTGGGTGTTCACGGGGCTTTATCTATTGTTGCCTAGCCAAGGCTCAGGGAATTCAACACCGTGACTTAAACACAGATCCAACGACCACTAGAGTCGCCGGATCTAGAACCCAGGATCAAAGAGCATAAAGTCCATCTACCGGACTTATTTAAATCATAACTGTCATATTAGGTCCTCTAATAGACCGGCAATACCCACTACTATGAAAAACTAATCATATATTACTATATGCCAATGTTTGTAAGTGAATGTCATGCCAACAAATCATGTCGTATCTTACCATGCTACTTCATATATCGGGCATGTTATTTAGATGCTCACATAATTAAATTAAGCAAATTCGCATTTTATATACGACTTCATGTGCTTTCTTATAATTATCATAAAACATGCTTCCATTCCTTAATGCTCACATACAATTAGATATTTTTCATTAAGGCATAACCAACATATTTGTTGTAGCATAATGGGCTTAAAACATTCACAGAGAAGTTAAATGTTTCCATATCATGTTCATGATCATGGAAATCATAAGTAGCATGCTAAAGAATAAAAATAGTACATAAGACATAATTATATTCACATTTCATACTGTCATAAACGATCATGGTATTCTTACATAGAATGACAAACGTAGGTCACAAGTAAATTGTAAGCATTACTTATACTGCAGGTGAGTACTCTACTTACCTTAAGCATTCATATATCCAAAACGTAAGCTCCTTACGCTTTGTTCGATTCATGCACAATGATTTGATGCTCACCTAATTTAAGCAAATATTTTCCCATTAATTGGAGCGTTACGAATCCTTTTAAGAGTATTACGACATAATTGTTAACAAATTCCTAAAAATATGAAACCATGTTGTTTCTTTTTCATATCTTAATCCGCGACTCATAATTACAATCTCGCCTATTGTTTTCAAAAAATGTGGTTTGAGGTTGTGGAAGACTCTTTAGAGTTTAATAACCTTGTCCATAACTTAGCAAAGGCAAAAGCAAGTGCTTAATTCATAATATGAACGTAATTTTCTTAAAAGAAAATCCATCAAACCAAAATATTTAATTTGAAATCCTTAAATCTTATAGATAGAATTTCTTTAAGAAAACCAAAAGAACACAACCTCATAACATGAGCTTTCATCATCCTTCGACATTGCTAAAAATATAATCTAGCATGAATAGTTGGATTTTCAACCAAACCAACCAAATTCTTTGTTTTGTCAAACTTTTTGTCATCAAAATCAACCATTCGTCATCGAATATGACACTCAGATTACATACATATTTATAGATATTTAAATAACTATAACCTTAGTTTTTAACCATAAAAATCCATATATTTAAATGGTTGTTAATATTAAAGTATCAACTCCATATCTAATCACACAAATGTTGACCATAGAGCAACTTTTATCAAAAGACAAATTCATCGACTCCTACAAAAATATTCATAATATATATATTATAGGTACATAAAAAAATTACGAGACTATAGCCTAATTAAAGTAGACTCATAGAGCTTTCTTTAGAGCTATTATAAACTAGGATTTAGAATTAATAAGCTCATAAAAAACAGCCCGTAATCCATATTAAAAATTCCCGTTAGGAAATTGATAGATTTTTCTATGAACTTGTAAAAATCATAACTAATTCTAAAAAAATCATTTTTGAGTAATTCAAAAATCCACTTAAAGCTTAAGATGTATATTTTAAGAGAAAAATATCAACTAAGACAAAAAAAAATACAAACTAACCAAAGAAAAGAGAAACTTCATAGCTGGTCACAAAAACTTACTCATGATCATTTTGTCAAGTATAGCAAGCAAACTTCAAACAACTAGAAAACAAGCTTAATGATCATCAAAAATTAAACTCCATTAAAATACACAATCTAACTCAGTCTCTTGGGTTTTTAAAAGTTAAGGACTCTCACCCTTGAAGAAACGACGAATTTTGGCTTCACTTTGGTGATGAACTCGTAGCTTAGATTGAGAAAACGTGTTTGACTTGAATAGTAGATTTGAAAGTATTAGATATCATGCATAATCATTCAAAAATGAATTAAAACTCACCGAACAAAAGAAATTGATCAATGAATAAGTATTGGAGAGGAAAACTTACAAACATCGATTTACAAACATCTATTTTCGGATTAGGGCTTGAACCCAATTTTTGAGAGCTTTCTAGGGCTCAAAAATCATCTCCAACTCAAGAAAATCAAGGAGGGGTATTAATACTATGAATTGGGAGAAAGATTTTGATGGAATATTGTAGTTTTGATTGTATTTGGTGGGTTTTCAATGACTCTTCTATATAGTTACGGAATTCTCTGTAACTTTCTATTGGTTGTGGTGTATGGTGACTCCCAAACAACCAATCAGAAACTTTTGAAAACTTTATCAGCTTTTCTGTTTAACCCACACATTTTTTGTAACCCCATTTTGGGTCCCATATTTTTAAAAATTATGTTTTGATTCCTTATTTTGCCAAAATTGTAAATTTGGCCCCAAAATTATGTTTTGATTCCTTATTTTGCCAAAATTGTTAATTTGGCCATGAAATGGAATCTTTATAAAATTACACTCTTGACTAATTTCGATGCTCCGATTAAGAATCTGATATTAGAAATTACATTCAGAATTTAATTTACTAATTTTGCTCCAATTAACATTTTTCAGGAAAAATTACCTCAGACAATAATTTCGTTAGATGACGTGTGAGTTTAGGACATCTAAATCCCTTTAATTGTCATGAAAAAATTATAAAATACATAACAATCATAGAGTTCACAACAAGATGTCATAAAAATCTATGATAAAATTTTGAGAGTGTTACATTCTGCATTATCGACCTCAGTGGTTTGGTCGTTCTGGCTTCCTTGATTTGCGGCCGTAGTTCTTATTTTTCTTGGAGCCATGGCAATACCTTGATTTTTTCACAGAATTTTCAATTAAACCAAATATTTTGGGTTCGGTTCCCAGCGGAGTCACTAACTGTTGACGGTGAAAATTCGTCAACAAAGAATTAACGAATTTTGAGATAAATTAATGCGATTGACAGCGATATAAATATAGAAGACCAGAGTTAAATGCAATAAAATAAGAACACAAAGATTTATATTGGGAGAGCTACATCCACTGTGGGGAGGAGGAGAGAATTTCACTAATTTGAGAAGAGATTACACGTTTTTTCCATAGTGTGAGAGTTTGGGGAATTTCTAGCCTATAATCTCCTATTTATAGCTTAGGTCACCACCTATAAAACTTCCTTATTTGAATTTGGGATATTTATCTTATCTTTTGAGATAGTTTCCTAAAAGATAAATATTACAATCAATTAGGACGGTTTTTATATTTAAATTTCATATTTTAAATACAAATCTTGTCTTATGGAGAAAATCTCACGGATTTATTATCTTCCAGTAGCCTCGACTTCGTAAGAGTCGGACGAAGCCTCTTCGCCCTTGGTTTAACTTGAAGCCTCGTCTCCTTGAACACTTCTTGAAAGCTTGCAAAGCCTCGACTCCTTAAATACTTGGTCTTACGAAGCCTCGACTCCTTAAATAACTTCTTGATCTTGAGAAGCCTCAACTCCGTAAGGATTGGATGAAGCATATTGTCCCTAGGCACAGCCTGAAGCCTCATCCTCTTGAGCATTTATGAAGCTTCTTGAAGGGTCGACTTCCTGCTGTTATTGCTTAATATTGATGACGTTAGCACTAGGGCTGAGTTGTCCTTGTGCTCTTAATGGGCTTCTTAGTGACATTAAACCTTCTTAATAAGTCTAGGTTTTTACCCTACAACAGTAACTATTTATCAATAACTATTTCTCAATACATACGAATATATATATATATATATATTTGCAAAGTGTAACATAATTAGCACATCCCAATAAAAAACTTCATTCCAAATAAGAGACTAGCAATGAAATCAGAACATCCAATGTATGTTAAGCGTATTTTTCATGTTGTTACTCTGGTAAAAAAATACATATCATGAATTCTCACGTTCCAATTCCTATGCGCGCTGCAGTATACAAGAGAAACGAACCTGCATGCAATTCCTAGAAAATCAGTTCGATTAATTAATGTGCGTTTAATTTCCCCTACCTATATTGCAATAGGGCAAAAATATAAGGGGCATATACTATTTATCCACTTCCTCATGAAGACGTACGTATAAAGTATTTCCTATCCATGAAAAAATCGATAGGAGTTTATTTGTAAATACAAGTAACAACTCATATTTAAAATAAAAAAAAAGTAACAAATCATATTTAAAAAAAAAAAGTAACAAATCAAATATGGTCTCACTTTTGTTTTTTTTTGTTTTTTGTTTTGAACTTGGAAAATATTCAAATAGTACACAAATATAAATCCACAAATCTATTCTATCTAATCAAATATCGTCCTACTTAACACACGCATCATAATGTTTATGTCTCCTACACATTAATCTATTGTTACATTTTATTAGTTCGGATCATAACTTAAATTTTTGTTATAGTATTTTCTCTTAAAAAATTCAAATTAAACTTTTTTTATTATAGTATTTTTTCTTACATAAATTCACCTTTTAACTCAAGTTCTCAATTGAGCGAGAGAAATAGACAAGACATCAAATTATTTTTGTTAATTTAGTGCCAAAAGCAACCTTTTCTATTTGTACTGGTCGGTTCACACGTGCTACGCTAACCAATCATGTTATAATTAACTTAGTCCTGTATGAAGGATTATATATATATATATATATATCTGTGCAGATATGGCGTGTATCCCACTATGACATCCAATTGGCACGCAATAACGGTACAAGTGAATGCAATTAAAAGATGGCTTTTGATATCTAATGAAGTAAAACCCTAGCTGAAATTAACTTGTCAAATGGAATGTTACCTGATTTATATAATTCAACCTTTTGCATTCTGATTCAGCATTTTAGGTCAAATACTATTTATCCACTGCCAAAAGATAGTCAATTCATTTAACTAAAGAAAATCATGTGAAGATTAAGTTGTTGAGATGGTAATCAGTCATTTATTTGTGTACACGTTTAATTTTTGACCAATAGAAAGATAGCAATTTGGGAGAAAGGTAGTTATTTCTAAACGACATTACAAAAGAAAGAAAAAAAAAACATTTTACATTGCCACCCAGCTAAATTTGAGTCTAATAGATTTCATCCACATCATTTCTACGTAGCAAAGCTTGGTCACTAAAATTTGTCGAGTCAATTAAGTACAAACTTGGCTTTATTTATTTAATAAATATTTTGCACAGCAGATCATGTTATTTATTTATTTTTTTTTTTTGGCAAATATAGAAAGTGAACTCATAGAAAAAACAATATTAAGCAGAGTAGTGCATGATTTGTTTATCTTGATCATGAAATCATATTTAAAATGAGAAACACGTGATCTGATTCTGATCAAACGGTTCACATAGATCAAGTGGTAGACTCGGGCCACTAGATTTAATTTGTTGTGCATGTCATTTAATTTGGTCATGACTTGAGCTTTAATTTGGATAATATTACCCTTTTAAAAAATTTGGATAAAATATTAATTAATTAATATATCCCAAAAATATATTAATTAAAAATACTGTATTAATTAATTAATATATCCCAAAGAGATGTAGCATTGTTATTCACGTATGAAACACTAATTGCTTTTTTGAAGGGGCAATGCTCATTATTTTAGGAGAAGCTATTACATATTTCAGGTGCTATAATATACGAATCAAATTAATAGTGCATTTTCATCTAACCCACTTCTTGAATAATTGATTCCTTTGTGGAGTTTTTGTTGTCAACAAAAGAGATCAGAGATTTGCAATTTCACAAACTAATGGATTGACACCATTTGGTGACTTAATCCGTACCCTAAAAACAAACTCAACTAGGGATTAAACTAAAACCACTAATTAAAAGCTACATGAAGGAAAAGAAAGAATATAAAAGGATATATAGAATAATGTATGAGCATTAATGAGGGATATATATTGAGTTAATACATTTTTTGTTTACCTTAAAAGAATATTCCCATTGCGAAAGTGACCTAGAAAAGCTCGTCTTCCCCTATTACAAGAAACGGTATTGGTCTTTTTCTTCTTTGATGAAAAGTGAATTGCAGTGATGCACTTGACTACAGCAATAAGATATCAAAAAATGATTATTTTATGCTTAATTCAATCGAAAATGTGCAAAACAAAAAGTTATAGCCCCGGCTCTTATGGCAACGAAAGAGTCAACATTATAATTAATGATGAACAATAATTTATCTGTCTACTTCAAGAGAAGGGGCAGCCCCTAATTAATCCAATTCCAATAATATGACTTAGTTATCTAGAGAAATACAAAAATGCCACTTAAAAAATGTCATCTTTG
The DNA here is from genome assembly GCF_000414095.1 of Morus notabilis. Lineage (NCBI taxonomy): Eukaryota > Viridiplantae > Streptophyta > Magnoliopsida > Rosales > Moraceae > Morus > Morus notabilis. Next base: position 91,672 of record NW_010363416.1, on the reverse strand, counting down.
CATTTATGTCATTTAATGACATAAACTTAGCATTTACACTACTCAATTTACTAGAAAATATCCTGAATAGGAATTTTTTTTCCTTCTCAACAAAGATGATAAGATATTTTCGTACAACATTCTAATAGAATATTTTTGATATTCTATGAGAATATATATACATATAAATATATTTAAGATCGATAAAGATGGTATAAATGTAAAACTATTATATATATATATATAATAGAAAAACTTTTACATATTAGTGGCAAACTACATAATTTTCTAATTTTATCTCTTATTTGACAAAAAAATAGACATTCTCTGGTAGGCCGGCCTATATGTAGGATCAGTTTCTAACTGTTAGATATAGTCAAAATCGCATTATATTGGAAAAATATGCAAAACAGAATGTTTCTTATATAGATTTAACGGCTGCAAAGTAAAAAACAATGAGTAATTTATTTTTTTTCTGTCCTATCAGAGAAACTCTCCAAAAAGGTCCATCAGAAAGTAGGATCTAAGTGCAACTGCAGAATCTCAATCCAAAGATGATCCCATGAGCCAATATCTCCAAATTAAGATTCCCATTTTAATTCTAATTAATTTTCCTATAAAGAGTACTGAGCCGCCACTAGAAGACAACAAATTAACCCCACAACTTGCCTCTTGACCCTCTCATTTGTGACCCAATTTTTTTGGGCAGCCCTTAAACGCCACACTGATCTAGATCTTTAAAGGGTTCCAGCAGTATCCCATTATGCGCCAAAGTGATGGGTAATTTTTGGCTTAAATCTCAAAAGTAGTATAAGGATCTTTAGCAAAAGGGTAACAAGCATAATCCTTATTATGTTAATATTTGGTGTAGGTACTTATTGACATAGTGGAATTACACAGAAATGGTGCAATGTTCCAACGTCATGCACACTCGAAGAGAAAAAGTGTTGGATAAAAATTGCTTATTTTGCTCAACTAATTATATATATAGAATATATATATATATATATTTATATATATTATCAAATAAATCCCCCCACTAAAAGCAGTGTCTTTGTGACTTTTGTCCCTGGCAGTACAGTATTATGTTGGGGAACAACTGCTCAACAGTGGTTCTATTTATACTCTCATCAGATACTAGTCGCAGTCAGTTTAATACTACTGAGTGTGGTATATTCTGGGAAAGAATCTATACACGTGTTTGAGAGCACCGAAAGAGCCATTACTTCTGGGTATATGGTGTATGTTACGTCAGATAAGGATGGAAAGAAGACCATTTTGAGAGAATTAACTATATGGTGTTGCTAAAATAGAATGTTAATTCCGCAGCATAACGTCTTTTTTTTATTAGTAGTGGTGCTTAATACTATAATATAATATTATTAAGCATTTCTTCACCAATAATAATGACGACGATAATAATAACAATAAACGAAAAAACAGGAAAAAGAAGAAGAAAAAGATGCAGCTCTTAACCCATTCCTTAGATCCCTCTATATTATTAATCCCATGCAAGTTGCAAATGTGAGAAGGCTTTGACCACCGAAGCAAGTACATACTTAAGAGTAACCAATCACATTATATTATATTTGTCATTTCTGTTAGTACAAAAATCTAACATGAGTGAATTGGATTTTAAGTTTTTTGGCAAACTTTTTATAATTATCAGAAATAGTTCTTGATCAGAAACCTTTGATACTAATTTAGTTTGGATGTTCTAAAATATTTTCATGCTAATTGTCCTTTCTACGTTCATGCACACACACATGCTCTTTTACTATGCTTGGTCCTCTCGAGAGGAGCAATACACATCGTGGTAACATGTAATAGTGAGAAGCTTAACATGATATTTATTGATCAACGTAACATTGATGTTTAAAAGATATATCAATAGTCTAATATAACTATATTTCTTAGTGCTATATCTTTCTAATTAGGTTATGTTGAATAAATTAATGTCATGTTCCGTACTACTAGAGAAAGTTTATAAGTGTCATAGTAGAGAAAGTTTATAGATTACATTTCATTTTGTTGAAGTAGTAGAAGGTTTCAAGAGATTATATTATATATTAATAAAACTCAAAATGCGCGTCTATGTGTCTTGATCGATAGACATGAACAACTTGATACGTACAAAGATTATCGTTCCATATATTATTAGCATCAAGTAATTGGCTTGGCTTAATTATGATAATGTATATATAGCTAACCTGAATTCCGACCAAGAATGTTTGTCATGATCTGCTCTCCCCAGTGACTCCTTTATACTAGTAACTTCATATATATGGGAACTATTGATGATTTAAAAAAAAAAAAAAATCAAGTTTCTTATACTCCAACTTTTCTTATTCACGGAAAAACTTTTAACTGATTTGAGTCTGAAAATGCTTGTCAGAATTGCATATGCGCATGCGTTGTAAAGGGTAAGTTATCACTATATATATATATATAATTAAGTTCATGAGAGATTCCAATTTAAACTGATGTATTAAAATCCCACATTGGTTGGAGATGTTGGCATGATCCACTTAATAAGGTGGGGGCAATCCTCCCTTAATAAGCCGGTTTTGTTAGGTTGAGTTAGGCCCAATATCCTTTGATTTCTGTAAAATGGTATCAGAGCAGGCCCAGTTTTGCAATATTGGGTCCCCCAATATCGACTTATTCGCAGTGGTTTGACATGGTTCACGCTGTGCGTAAGGGGGCGTATTAGAATCCCACATTGACTGGAGATATTGGCATGATCCACTTAATAAGGTGAGGGCAATCCTCCCCTAATAAGCCGGTTTTGTTAGGTTGAGTTAGGTTCAATATCCTTTAATTTCTGTAAAATGGTATCAGAGCAGGTCCAGTTTTGCAATGTTGGGTCCCTCAATATCGACTTATTCATAGCAGTTTGGCATAGTCCACGCTGTGCGTGATGGGGCATATTAGAATCCCACATTGGCTGGAGATATTTGCATGATCCACTTAATAAGATGAGGGCAATCCTTCCCTAATAAGTTGGTTTTGTTAGGTTGAGTTAGGCCCAATATCCTTTGATTTTTGTAAAATGGTATCAGAGCAGGCGCAGTTTTGTAATGTTGGGTCCCTCAATATCGACTTATTCGCAGCGGTTTGGCATGGTTCACGCTGTGCGTGAGGGGGCGTATTAGAATCCCACATTGGCTGGAGATATTGGTATGATCCACTTAATAAGGTGAGGGCAATCCTCCTCTAATAAGCCGGTTTTGTTATGTTGAGTTAAGCCCAATATCTTTTGATTTCTGTAGAATGATGTAAAAGAAGTTGTAATTCTTTCCTACCCCATGTATGTCTTGATAATACATTTCTTTATTAGCGTCGAATATTCCTCGAGTTGATACTTTGCACTAATGATCCCCTTTGGATCTCCACTAAAGTGAAAATAAAGGTGAAAAAATTTAAAAATATGATTATTAAATGGATTAAAACTTTCCCCGAGGCAATTAATCCAATAAAAACATTAGTGGTACGTACTGTTCCACGTTAATAATAATACGGATATATATATATATATATATATATAATACATACATACATATATATGTATATGATTACTAGAATCTATTTATTAGATATCAATTCGGACCAATTTGCCCTTCTAGATATACGATATATACATTTATACATATAGACGAGCTTTTAATTATTATATTTTTATAGTTGATACTAACTAAATATGGAAATTTGATAACGTGATGTGTAAATTTAATCTCATTAATTGTTATAAATTTTTTAATCAACTATCTAACTTATTACAACTGTTGGATGAATATTTAATGGCTAAAACAATAATACATATTAATAGGTAAATATTAGATTAACCATCAAAACTACACCTTATATTTACTATATAATAAAAATGTGATAAAAGAAGCAGTTGTCAACCAATTTTTTCTATTTATGCCCTTCACCTTTTATATTTTTTACTTGCTTATTATCTACTTTTTTTTCTTACTGAAAGCATAAAAATAACTTTTTAATTTATATTTTCATTTACGCCCTTCATTTTTTTGTACTTTTTACTTGTTCAGCGCCAAGGTACTCTAAGCTTAGGTTTCTGTACTGCAAAGCATGTTTTTGCGATCATTTAACTGCAACAACGCTCCTCCATAAGGTCTACAACGCCCCTCATTGTATTTTGCTCCCAAAATGCTCAGAAAATAGCCCGCATACTCCAACATTTACTAGCCTACAAAATAAAATAAAAACAAGTGAAAATTTTCTAAAAGCACTTAAAAACTAACAAAGTAATAAGCTAGAGCTAACCAAATTATATGCTCGAAACCATCTCAACATTGAGCATAATATCTTAGTCAATAACACTGTGATCGACCATAGCTGGGATTCGACAGTTGCTGCAAACCCAATCACGGCTGCTGTCTCAGACTACAACCTGAACCCAAACAAACCCTAACTCAAGCACTGGCTTTGACCCTCGTATTGGCCTCGAACTTCGCACCACTAGAAACCATGGCACATCGCCCCTGTTGGGATTTGTTTCCTAATTTGTGTATTGATTGTAATCGGATTTGATTGACATTATTTTGGGAATGTTTTGCTGGAATGATTGCGTTTGGAAATATCTATGCAGCTGGCAAGTTTCTTTTGGCAGGTTTCAAAAAATCCAGAAACTTGTTTCTATTTTTTCTACGTCAACCCTTGATTCAAATATGGAAAATTGATTTGATTGATTCTTGATTGAGATTTCATAGCTGGATGATCTTCCTATGTTGCCTAAGAACGTGTCCAGGATCGTTTATCAGTTTTGGAAAGATTTCAGAATTAAAGAAGATTGATTCGCCTGGTTTTGAGAAAGTTGGCCGTAACAGCTATGTTGCAGTGTTGTTGCAACAAGATCTGCAACAGATGTGGTTCAGCGAATTAATTGAAGATGTGTCAAGCTATTCATAGCTTGCTTATTTATTGAAAGTGTTCCTTTAGTCTTTGTACGCCTCTTGATGAGTTTTTACTGGGTTGTGAGACAGGGGTGAGCACTTGTATTGAGAGAGGTGATTTGAGCGTTTTTCGGGAGAAAAACTTAGTTGGAGGGATTCCAATGTTAAAAAGTCGAGGGGATCTCGTTGTTCAAGTCCATTGGGAAATTGCAAGTTCATAGGCGTCTTCTTAGAGAGGGAGTCTCGGGGAGATTAAGTCCGATTGAATTGTGAAAGAGTTCTTAGTGGATTGTTCATCATCTGGGCGTGGCCCTGCGGAGTAGGGGGTTACCGAACCGCGATACCACTTCTCTCGTGTTCTTTTATTTTACGTTTCTGCATTATTCATATTGTCTTATAAATTGTTAAAAGCCTAAAACCGGTACTTACAGACCCCACTCCAACATTGACACTCACAAGGGTTAAAACAGATAATCATTTTTTATTTGTTTATTTATTTATCTTTTAGTTTGGTATGTTAAAAAAGATAAGAGTAATTTTCACATTTACTCTGGACTTGTAGGATTTTGAAAATTTGCCTATTCATTTTTTCATTTGTGAAAATTTACCCTTTTAACTTGCAAAATTGTTGTAGTGTGTCTCCTTTTATCAATTTTATTCAATTTTTTGTCAGATTTAAGGGATTAAGAATTTTGTAATTGAGAGATTTATCTTACTATTTGAATTGAGATATTAAAATTTTTCATTCAATATGTTTTTTATCGCCAACTTAACACAATTATCATCAAAATGAGACACACATTGTAACAGTTTTATTAGTTAGGAATAAATTATTAAAATTATTGTTAAATAACAATTTATTCTTAACTTATAACGCATGTCTTTTTCATAATTCTAGTTAAAAACTTGAGTTGTAAAATGACTTTCATGTAAGAGAAAATACTATATAAAAAAATTGAATTTAAATTTTTATTAAAAAAAATACTATAATAAAAAATTTGAGTTGTCATTCAAATTGTGAAAAGAATGTGTCCTAGAAATTCAAGGTGTAAGTTGTCAAAACTCTACAAGTTGAAGGACAAATATGCAAAATAACGAAAAAAAGGTTTCAGGGAGTGTTTGGATGTGGATAAGATCTGTTAGTTTGGAATGCGGACAAAGAGACAAAGAAACGAAACGGCAGTTTTTCTTTCTAATCCCGTTTGACGACACGCTGTGTACGGCGGTCGACGACGCACCGTTTTGGGAATTTAGATAAAAGGAAAATTCTGGAAGTCAAGTTAAAGCTCACGTGACCCTGATAATTCCAAGGTTCTTTGTTGGCTTCCTGTCAGGGGACATCTGATTCAAGTGATGTAATACAACAGATTATAAATGGGTCTGCATACATGGGATCTAAGCCTTTTATTGCCACATATAAATTTAATAGTTATATATATATATATTTTTTTTTTTTCTTTTCTAAATATGCAAGGCAAGGGTCTTAAAATTGCATCATGAAGAGAGAGAATGAGGAAAGAGGAGGTGAAGGGAGAAATGAGGAGAAGAAAATAAAGTATACACGTGTAATAAAGTGGAAGCTTTTGCTATAATATAATATACATGTGTATTAAAATGGAAATTTTTGTTATAATACAATATTGTCTAATAAATTGTTTTTTTTTTCCATATCTGATATTGTAGTTAGGGGTAGCAATTTTAGTCCTAACATGACAACACGATTTGAAATTCACACAAATTTAGTAGGTTTGGGTTTACTATAAATAGTTCTGTGTCATAAGTAGGTTCACATGATTAATAAATAAGTTGTGTCAGCGTTCATCTTTCTAAAACGAGTGATTTAAATTGACACGATTAACTATATGTATTATTTACAATTTATTTATATATGATACAATATTAAATTTTATATGATTAAATCGAAATAATATGAATTTTAAATTTGTAGGTAAATTTTACTTAATTTAATTTAAATACAAATAATATGAATTTTAAATTAGCGCAAAAGAAAAATAAATTAACTAATAACCTTTTAAACGTATCAAGATCGTGTTAAATAAGCCTTTCTTATATTAATTATTTATTATATTAGTTTAAATAAGTCATGTGAGTTGACACGATTAACATGATTAATAAATATGTCATGTTCAGGTTGATATATTATGACACAATGAACAAATAAATTGCCACAAAAACGACTCACTAACATGAATTGTGACCTCTATTGTAGTAGGTATTCAATTAATTTTGAATTTCGTTTTAAATCATAAAAATGTATAAATAATGTCAAACACCGTATCACTAGTTTAATATAATACAATGTAATAGATAGATTTATTAATGACGTATGAGTCCTATATATAATTATATTTTAAAATGCTTTTGACAAGATATTCCCAACAGTGAGATGTGGTTATTGTTCAATTATTATGAAGCTTATATTATATTATTATGGTGTTTAAAAACTTATTTACTCATAAGTATATGCACTTGTGAACTGGTAACTGATAGAATCTCAAATATAAAACGAAAAGAAAACTAACTACTCGGAAGAGGAATAAGAGAAATTACTTCAAGCCAATTGCCTCTGGATCAAATGGCATTAACTTGATTCTCCTCCAAACACTAAATCATCTAGTGGTGTGTGGGAATGCAATCCCTTTTAATTAGTTGTGTTTAATATGCCCATTAATGGTTCAGATTCATATAAACAAACTTTGATTAAAAACAAAAAAAAAACAAAAAAAAAACAAAGAAAAGAAAAACAACTTATTCAGTTAGTGGCAATTGTTTTGCTAATTAATTTATTAATTGTACACAAGTGCAAAATGTTGTGGGAAACCCCTAAGTGCGCTGCCTGTTAATTTTTCTGAAAGTGACCTGCCCAATAATTTTTGTGAAAGATTATATGGGTTTGAATTAAGCTGGTGAACCCTACCTAATAAAAAATGTTTAAAACTAACATTTAAAAGAGGAAAAGAAAAAAGGGAAAACCTCCTAAAAAAAAAAAGAAAAAATGCAGTTCGCAATTCCAATTAATTGGTTTATATATATATATAACATGCATAGTGCCCTCCATTTTGTATATTTTTTGGATTCGGTTGCACCACATATGTGATAGAAGGGTAAAACAGTCCATTAACATAATGTCATTATGTTCTTGACTAATTGTTACTCTCCAAAATGATAATATATGTGCCTCTACGTAATTGAAAAGCAAGATCATGCTAGTTGTTGCCCCGTGCGCATGTGTGGCTTTGTACTCCCTTCCATTACTGTATTTCAAAGAATTGTAATTGATAGGTCAGAGTCAACACGATACTACTGTTTTATTAATTAAACTTTGGACTCAAAATTAATTAGTTGTAATCTGCCACCGCCAAAGAAGTAATTGAATCGAAAGCCTGCTAATTTTATATTGACGCTTCTTCTATAACAGGATAATATTCATTATGGTTGTATTTGGTTGCATTACTAAAATTGAAATAGCAATGCTAATACAAATAGAAAGCTAATAAAAATAGAATGAAAAGAGAAAGCAATTACTTTGTTTGGTTTAGACATTGGAATAATTTCATGGAAAAGATAATTAATTTTGAGAAATTGTGCTGGATGACCTTTTTAATCACCTCTTTGCATAAATGTCTGAACTTTTTTGTATTTTATGAAAATGACAGTTTTGTTTACATGAGTCAATCAATAATTAATCTATGGATCATAGTTAATCACTGATTGATTCATGGTCAATCATGATTGACCGATTTATTATTAATTTATCAATGATTTATCATTAACAAATACGTAATCTGTTTATTGAAATAGATTAATTAATACTTGATTTTAGTTAATTATTAACCAATGTTGATTAATAATAAAGAATAATCGAGTTAATCACTCATAAATTTAAGTCAATCAGTGATTGAACACTGAGTCAACCAATGATTGACCAGCAAGTTAATGAATACGTCCATTATTTTGCAAGTTTGTAAAACTTAAATGAAAAATATCCTTCAAAAAAGACCATTTGTGCTGAAATCCCTTACTTTTTTATGCCGACAATTACCACTTTGATCTTGCATTGTATAAAACATTAACGATTAAAATTAAATCAATATTAGATTAAATTAAATTAAATAATAAATATTTAAGTGATAAAAAATAATTACTCATTAAATTAAATTAAATCACATAATAAATCAAATATCATATTTATTTAATTAGAAATCAATACATATAAAAATATTTAAATAAATAATTGAATAATAATGAATAAAATATTTTACAAATGTTATATATCTCCTTAAACCAAGTGACAACTCTGCAATTTTATTAACAAAAAAAAAAATATAAGCATCTTTTAATGTTCAGGAATGAGCTTCTAGAGACATATTATAAATTAGGGGACTCAATACGTACATTTTAAAAATAGAGATATATGTTGATATAAGTGACATAATTCAAAGAGAATTAGTTGAATTTATTCCTCTTTTAAATCCTGTACTCAAAAGGATTTTTCTCTGTGGGTTAGATAAATTCTACCAAATACCAATAAGGGTAACCCTTGCATATTCATAGAGATGCAAGAACAGCCTGGCTCGGCCCGGCCCAGCCCATTCTTTTTAGACCCACGCGGGCTGTGGGCCGGGCTGGCCCAACCCACGAAATTTATGGGCCGGGCCAGGCTGGCCCGTATAAGAATTATCTCGGCCCAGCCCAAACCATAGATTAATTTTACGTTGGCCAGGCTGGGTCGTGCCGCAGGTCATGATAGGCCGTGCCGTGGAACCTGAATGGGCTGGCCCATTTAAGGCCCATCATGGCACATCATGGGTTTAGATGGGTCAGCCCCTCTAAGCATGCAATTTTTAAATTTTTTTTTTGAATTTTTAAACTGTTGGAATATACAACATCGAGTGCACAGCGAAATTTTAAAAAATTTAAATCAATGCCAAAGCCAATCAAGAACATGTTCATGATGCTATATAACATAAATACTAAAGATCTAAATCATACCTTTAGAGATTTAGGAAAGAACACGTCTGACAGAACAAAGCGTTCCAATCAGCAACCGGAAGAGCTTCAACCAACTACTCTTCTTTGTTATTCTCGTTTTCACGATTGGAGTGTGGGTGGGCACACATCGTTCAATCTCCTCTTGGTATTCTTAAACTCCTTCCAACTACAAGAGAGCCAAAGGAAAAAACATTCTTGAGAATTAAACAATTTTTTCTCTCAGGAATCTTTTGCCAATAGCCCCCAAAAAGTCTCTCAAGTGATCTAATGAATAATGTGACTTAATGGGCTATTTATAGTGTTTAGGAAGTCATATTTCCATAACAATTAGGTTTCCTAAAGTTTATCTCGGTTACAGAGTCAGTTTCGCCCCATCAACATGCGCTACACGTTACAACCATTCGACCGGTGACAAAGAAGTTATAACTCACCGGTCGACCGGACCGGTTGACCTGTCTGAACTAGAGAAACTTCTTTTCCTAGTTTTTCAACATGGAAAACTTGCACAGAACCTCAATGTTGATTCAAGCAACCCAATAGAGAAGTTGTCTAATCAAAACAGTCATATAATAGTCTTTCCATATTAAAGTACTCTTAAAATAATAATTCAGCCAATTTATCTAGAATTAATTTAACAATTAATCCACCTGATAAATTACTTATGAACTAAACAACCCAAAACATTAATTCAACCAATTTATTTAGAGTTAATTTATCAATTAATTCACCCGATAAATCACTCATGAATTAATTAACCAATCTCATATTAACTTTGAACCTATTTTACCGAAATAACATAAGTTACCAATGTGTAGGAAATACACCGTATCATTACAAGAAATTATGTGAACTAGCAAAGACACCTGATGAACATATATAAGTCAAGCTCATAGAATCACAACGCTACTTGTAAACTAATAAATCCGTCTCATGATTATAAAACTCTAGTGCTACTCCACTAAAAGCCTAGAGCTGCACTCTTGATTTATATAGTATATTTACAAAGCTCTGAATAGCTCTCATCCATGACTCAATATATTAATGTATCATCCCCATAGGATATCCATAATCGACTTAAGGTCAAGTTCCATTTTACCATTACATTTATCTTATGTTCTATTACTACTCCATCAGAAAACCACTATTCGTACCATTACAAATAATAAACCATTAGATAACATAGAGTAGTCTAATGGCCGAGCGCTCATAATGCATAAGAGGATATCATTGACTCTTTGTAGGAGCTATGGATTCCACTATCTATGAATAATGAATCTACGCATACACGAGTCATACCCCTAATGTACCGATAAGCTTACCTTTACATAATGTCAGGATGTCTCCTTTTGATACATCAAAGGATATAAGTCAAGCATACGGGTTCATTATCCATCTCAGGATTAAGATGACCGCCTATAATTTGTCAAAAGTGAATTGTTTTATACAAACAAAATTATTAATTAAAACAATTAAACTTTGGTCCAACCCAATAGAGATTTCACCACTAGAAACTATATCAATGTCTCTACCCATGGACATAAATACGACAATACATTCAACTAATATGAACATAAAGAGGACAATACATGAATATATGCAATAAATCAATCTTTAATAATAGTTAAAATGTCTCAAAGAACATTGTTACATTTATTCCTAAGGGCATAAACGCTAACATAAACAAGTTAACAAATATAAAAATTTGAATAGTCAATGGAAATATGAAAAGGGATATTTTATTTAGATTGCCCCATTAAAAACCTTTCCAAGAAAAACCCAGTGGGACAAAACCTTAGTAAATAAAAAATAGTACAATCAAGATAATTCTACATAAGATGTTTACAAAATTACTTTAAATACATAAAAAAACATAAAAAAAATAAATATTGTTAACTACAACGTATTATTCCCAGTGGGAGTATCAGAAATGTCCAAATTTTTAAAGTCATCAACCCAATCATCTTGAACTTATTGGCTTCCCCCATTGTGGGCCTATATGTGCCTTAGATGGGCTGACCCATTATGGACCTAGATTGGCCGGCCTGGCCAAGCCCGGCCTGACCCATGATTTTTCATGGGCCGTACCAGGCTAGCCCATGGGCTGATATATGTTGGCCTAGCCCAAGCTATCAATATTTATGGGCTAAGCCTTGCCATGAAAAGTAACGGGTCGTGTCAGCCCAACCAGTCATTAAGTCGGGTGGGCCTGGGCCGGCCCACCGGCCCCGGCCCATTGTTGCATCTCTACATATTCAACGTTGCTAATAGAGTGTAATATATATCAATTATGTGTTCAAAATCAAAGGATAATTTGGTCACTTTACTTTGGCAATTGGATAGGGAAGAGAGCTAATTATTGATCAAGGTACACAGAAAGAGGTGAGTTTAAAACCATGCATGCATTTGTAGTCACCTAACCTATGTGAGTGGATATGTACTGTTGCAATTATCAATTCTAACCACATAGGTGTTTTTGGTTAAAGGTCCTATCATTCGGTATCAACCGTCATAACTAGCACAATCATGTTAAGACCATTTTTAACTTAAATATTATTGTCAAATGTATATTTAGCATTAAAAAGTATAATGTGGTATGTTATTTTTATTTTTGCTTCAATATGCTATTTGAAATGCATTAATGTTATTTGAAAGGTTAAATCTACTTTTTCTTATAGTCATTAAGCATTGAAAATTGTAAAAGTAAATTTTCATTTTTAAAATAATTAAAAAATACAAAAGTTACAATAATTACATAAAAAAAGTAAACATTTCAATGAACACCAATTTAATGTCAAATTTCTCATATGTTATACTTGGGGAGAAATTTTCTACAAAGTATAACATATGAGAAATTTCGCACAATAAATAGCATTGCATTAGAGAGTATTTTTTGCACTCAAATGTTAAATTTGAAATTAACATGTCAATAATAGCATTACATTAGAGATGTTCTATAATGTTAATAGACACTGCTTTAGGCTCGAATCCCAATTCCGCATGTCGATTATTTTCTTATGCAAGTTTTCCTCCATAATCCGCTCCACCATTGCAACCGTTGAAGCCGCTATTGGACCAGCTATTATTTTGTCAAGTTATAAAAACTTAAAATCAAGTATCAATCAATCGAATTTGTTGAATTAGTAACTAAGAATACAAGTTTTTTATGACGGGATCAAGAATGATTATTTTTCAACACAAGAAAGGGTTGTAAAGAAGATAAAGAAGGGATTGGGAAATAAAAAGGAAGAACAATAGGAGTGTGTAGGATTCGGAGTGGGTAGGGTTCAGAGTGAGGAATTGGAGTCAAGAAAAGTTGTTGAAAGGATTCGTAATCGAAGTCACTGCAATTTTTATTCATGCATTTACTTACACTCAAAATAGGAATGCAATAGTATACAAATAGTAATATACCCTTTAATTAAATTTTATATTTTTAATTTAAAAAATAAATTGTCTACTTATTATTTTAAAATAATCATAATTAAAATATTTAGTATAATAATAAGGTAATAAAATAATAAAATATAAATTGTACAATTATTGAAAAAATACAAATAAATTTTTAGAATTTAAATAAATATAAATATAAATATAAATAGTGTTAAAAAATAAAAATATATTGTTAATTAATAAAGTACATATTGATTATTTTAAAGTTAACAATAATTACTCTAATATTATAATATTAGGCAAATAAAATATATATATTGTAATTATTATTTTTTGAATTTTATTTTGAATTTTATATTTATAAGTAAAATAGGAATATGATAGTAATTTAATATTAATATCAGGAATGAGAGTCGTAATCTTAAGAGGGAGTATGGGAGTGTCAATCCCAAATTTGATGGAATATTTACCAACGTGTAATCAGAATGTGCATGAATCGCAGTGGGCAGGATTCAGAGTGGGTAGGATTTAGAATGAGAAATTAGAGTTAGAATAAGTTGCTTACTCAGTGATAGGATTTAGAATCGGACTCACTCCAAATCTCATTCATGCGTTTACTTACACCTAAAATCAAAATGAAACTATATAAAAGTACTAATATACCCCTTAAGTCAATTTGATATTTTTAATTTAAAAAATAAATTGTGTACTTATTATATTAAAATTAATCATAATTAAAATATTTAGTGTAATAATAGGATATTAAAATAATAAATATAAATTGTACAATTATTTAAAATATGAAAATAAATTGTTAAAAAATTTAAATAAAATAAATATAAATAAAAAATGGAAATTGTCTCTGGTCAGGCACTGGAAAAGTGTCTGAGCGGAACGGCAGTTGTATAATTATGCATAAATTGTGTATATTTACATGTAAAGTCGTGTATGTTAAGTTATAAGAAACGACAATGTATATTAATCCTCAAAACATATATTTTTTATAGCAATTAGTGAACACATAGCATGAAAATATGTATATTGGCTGATTTGTTGTATTTCATGTAAATATACACGAATTACATGTAAATATACATGATTTACATGTAAATATACACGATTTATGCAAAATATACAACTGTCGTTCCGGTCAGGCACTTGGAAGTGCCTGAGCGGAGACAATTCCTAAAAAATGGTGTTAAAAAATTAAAATAGATTATTAATTATAAAAAAAGTACATATTTTATTATATTAAAGTTAGTAACAATTAGGTTAATATTATAATATTAGACCAATAAAATAATAAATATATGTCGTAATTATTATCTTTTGAATTTTATTTTTAATTTTATATTTATAAGTAAAATGGGGATATGATAGTAATTTAATATTAATATTAAGAATGGGAGTCCCAATCCCAAAGGAACATGGGAGTGTCAATCTCATTCTTCAATCTCACTCCTATTTCAAAATAAAAAAGAGAAAGTAAATATGAGATTGATTCTAATTCTCTACTCTCGTTCATCAATCCTAGTAAGTAAACATGGAGGGGCATACCAATCTCACTCTCATTCTAGGATAAAAAAAGAATAAGTAAACATAGAATTGACTTTCATTCTCCACTCTCATTCTTCAGTCCTGATAAGTAAACATGTTATAGTTTGATAGCGTGTCATAGGCATAACTGAGTTACAACTCATTAATATTCATGCTTGTCCTCAGAATAAGTATAACTGAAATATAGAAATTTGAGCATATATATGGTTCAAGTCGATCGATGTTAAAATACCATATAAAACATTAATTAATTTGGGCATGGACGTAGCATACACTTTAGTTGTAGTTCCAAAATCATAGTGAAATTCCATTAAAAAGAATCATAGCTGTTGTGTGGGAAAATGTGACGGACACCTGGGCGAACGATAAAGCGACATGGCCCTAACTACTCCCTACCAAGCAACAACCCTCGACGTCTACAGCTTTAAAGAGCCCAAGCGCGAAGTCCAACGTAGGGCGATGACTCTTCCTGACGTCGACAGATCGTGCCGTCGAGCTTGAGGCACAAAGATCCCTCGACCGCAGAATCAATCACCAAGAAGGACGCTTGGGCTAAGCATCGCTGACAATGAGGGGAACGTCCTCTAGAGAACGTGGCAAGTTGCGTACAAAAGTGGGGGACGTCAGCAGGCATTAATGGCGAGCTCTTAAACCGCCCCACAGGGGACATGAGAGTGTCACAGGGGCGCTCAGAGCCGTAATAGAAGACTAATTGGCTGAGTGAATAGTGTTGATTGATGGGCTACGTCTGGGCCTAAAAAGGGAAAGCACTTGAGTGCTTTTGCCTATGAGGGAAACCCACCCAGCGAAGAAAGCCCAGTATAAAAGAAGGAAGACCCCCTACGAGGAGGGGGTTGAGATCCAGCAGAAAAAGAAGAGAATGAGAGATAGCAATTGATGTAAATTGTAATCCCCTCAAAAAGAAATAGACAACCACAGTGGATGTAGCTCCTCTTTACAGAGTGAACCACTATAAAACTTCTTGTCTTCTTTACTTATGCATGTCCAGAAAACAATAAACTTTCACACATTTAACACACTGGCCGATAATCCTAAGGGAAACCAAGGGGTAACCCGGCTGGTTTTTTATTGACGAGAAATCACCGTCAACAATAGTGAAATTGGTCAACTTATAATATGTGTATGAGTATGCGAGAGGCTGACTATTTTCATATGAAAAATGTGACTTAATTTCTCCAAAAAAATCCATGACTATTATGGGTATGTCAAGTCAAGGCCTAACAAACCAACCAAAGAATTAGGCTTTATAGGTTTTAGGTTATAATTTGTGTGCTGCTGATTAGTTGATACACACTACAAGAAACAAGACTATTAGCGATGATAAAAAGTTGTTGCCAAAAATATGAAGTCATCGCAAATAAATTTTTAGCGACCACTTGTCGTCGTAAAACTGTCGCCGCAATTAATTCGTCATAAAAATAATTTTTGCGATGACAAGCAATCATCGCAATTATAGTTGCAACGACAATCTTCGCAAATGAGTCGCTGTAATTATTTTATCGGTTACATCGTTAAGATGACATGGCATTGAGTATTTCTGACGACATTTTGTGAATTAAGTCATTGTAAAAGATGCAGAATTAGCTGATGTGGCATTAAATTTTTTGTGACCACATTTGTCGTCGCAAATAATATTTAATTTTTTATTTATATTTTCTCATTTTAATAATTAATGTTGTATATTACTATATATTTAAACCCAATATTAAATATAATACATGATATTATAATAATAAAGAAGAATTAAATAATAAGAAATAAATAATAAAAATAGAAATAAAAATTATTATTGTAGAAAGTAATTAATAAAATAAAATAAAAATGTAATTATAGTAGAAATGTACGTAAATAAAAATTGTGACATTAATAAAAATCTAATCTCTTAAATTAGCAACATCACTAGAATCATCGTCGTTATCATCAGAAGGACTCAGAGGCAGATGACCTGGATGGACATACGACACAGGAGGAGTAACCGCTAGGAAAGTCATGTTGGGGTGCATTTGAGTGATAAAGTCCTGCATCATTCTGACGCTCTCGTACAGCTATATGTTTTGCTGGTAACTCTGTTGCAAGTATTCTTCTACGTGTGGGTCTGAATGTGTCGTAGAAGATCTTGCCGAGCATGAGCCAAATGACGGCACATCCCCTCAATAAACGTTTTGTGGAAGTGTGCAACCCACTCCAGTCTTGTGTCTTCTGCAGGTGCCCAAAAATGGTTCTATAATATCCTTCTTGTTAACTGCTCCTGCTGCAGATGAGCCAGAAGTAACAGACTGCGTCTGGATCTATGTTTCTCTTTCTCCCTCCATCCGATGCTATAAATATTATAAGAAAAATAATTAAATACATAATGCGCTTTAAATAAAAAAAAATATGACTAAACATTACGAGTATACTTATAAAAGTCTGCTCAGCTTGGGGATTAACCCAAGTATACCCACAACGATGCATGTCCCCCCAGTTATCGATGACAGATATCGGCTGTTAAGTCCATGTGGTAGACTGTATAGTACTTTAAATGTATATGAATATAGTGTAATTGATTACCAAATTAACATTTATATTGATTAAATTATTAACAAATACTTACTTTCTTCTCGCGATGTTGGGAGTACGACAGCCGACCATGAAAACTCGACAACTTTTGGTTGCTACGATTAAGTTTATTGATTCCTGCCTTTTTCTATTTATGATTACATTTAGCTTTAGTAAAATTAACCTTTATTATATATAATAAAATAACATATAAAAGAGATCTAATTACCTGAAACTTGTCAAAGATGAATCTATCTTAGCAACGTGGATTTCTGAGGTTTTTAGGAGGGTGGACCCTAACTACACTCTCATTTTCTGAACCACCAAGACTTTGAAATAGTCATGGAGGTCGCTTTTTCAATCCTTATAAGATTTTGCAGCCTCCATGTTAACCACATACCTAATTATACCATCATCACGGTCATAATCGAGGTTAAACCATATCCTGTAATATAAGGCCCATATCTCATATCCTTCCCTTCCTTTAGTGTTGCGGTTGTTTTGTTGTTGCTGACTTTGACTTAGAGAAGCATTATATATGTTGTATATATCAAAGCCGCACATGAAGGGTTGTAGCCGCGTGTTTGGGTATCCCATTGATACATATTAGTCTCTCTTTTGTTTCTTTTAAGTGAGATTTGGTCAGAGAATTTAATTCTTTGATATTTGGTATTCTTGCTTTTACATTTGGAGATTTTGGGTGTATTCAAGATTTGGGTGGTGAGAGATTTTTGATAGGCTTTTGTAATCGCCTTTGGTTACAGTGGAATTTCTTCGCCGTTTCTTTTCATGGACATAGGCCAAATGTCCAACCACGTTAAACCCTTGTGTCTTTTGGATTTTTCTGTTATTCATATTTTGTTTTGAATTTGCCTAATTTGACGTTTTGGCACAACAATTGGTATCAGAGATTTAGTTTATTCATCAAATTATTTTGACATTTATGACTTCCGCAATGACGACAAAGTATGAAATTGTAAAATTTGAGGGGAAGAATGATTTTAGTCTTTGGCGAGTCAAGATGCGAGCCCTATTAGTTCAGCAAGGGTTCATTAAGGCGCTCGAGGGCAAGGAGGCTTTGCCGGCAACATTGACAGATGGTGCGACAGAAGACCTCTTGGAAAGGACACACAGTGCTATTTAATTGTCTTTGGCAGATGAGGTGTTGCGTAAGGTTATTGACGAGACTACTGCTGCCAGGTTGTGGCTTAAGCTTGAAAGTCTGTATCTGACTAAGTCTCTCACAAATCGGCTCTATTCGAAACAACATTTGTACACTCTTTGCATGTCAGAAGGTACATTTATTCAAAGTCATCTTGATGAATTTAATAAAATTGATCTGGATTTGAAAAATATTGATGTGAAAATTGATGATGAGGATCACGCATTAATTTTGTTATGTTTGTTACCTCATTCATATGAGCACTTTGTTGATACTATGTTATACGGTAGAGACACTATTTCTGATGAGGACATCATGGATGCAAGGAATACTCACGATCTAATTCAAGTCCCATTTGGTCCGGTGATAAGGTTTCAAGCTAAAATAGTTAAAGAAGAGTTGAATAACCTAGTCCGAAGAGTTCTACAACAAGAAGATAGAGTGTTCACTACTAAGGGTGAACAAAGGCTGGTTTTACTCATCAAAGTTGATCCGGAAGATAGCCAATCAGTCATAGACGTTCATTGAGCCATTGCATGGCCAACTTACATGTTATTCTGGGATACACGTGCAAGGGAAAGTCCAAGCATGTTTTCCAGCAAGAGATCAAGTCCAGATTACGGATCAAGATTTGATTTCGTTATAATCCTATTTTTATATTTAACTTTCAGTTTAAAATTTAAATTTCATAATAGGCGTGCATAAAAGGAAGGATTTTGAGTCAAATTTGGATTCCTTCCTAGGATTTATTTTAGGCGTGTCTATCTCATGGGTAGATTAGGACTTTTATGATTAAAAAAAAAACTTCATGGAAATTTCAGCTATTTAAGGCTGAATTTCAGATAATGCAAAACAATTTTTGATGTTTATTCGTATTGTGAGATATTCTTCTTGAGTTCTTAAAGAAAATTTTCCAAACTTATCAAGGATTCCTTGTGGCGTTCAACTTGACTTATCAAACAGAATTTCCATACTCGTTTGTGGCGTTTCCATCATGCCAAGGTTCTTGCTTTGCTAAGCAACGGGGCACGGTTTCCATCAAACTTGAGAGATCTTGAGTCATTTCTCAGATTTCGTATCGAGTTTCATCACGTTGTCAGCGTGGTTCGTACCAGTTGGTGTCAGAGCCTAGGATCGTCAGGAGAAGAACACAAGCGAAGAGATTCCACCTACTGTTAATCCGATTCTAGAAATGTAGGCATTAATGGGAGAGATGAGGCGGATGATGAGGGCGGAGTTTGAAAAGTTACATGAGAGGTTGGATAAGGTAGAAGAGGGAACACAACAAGATCAACCATCATTTGCTCTGAACGCTCCAAAGAGGAACATGATCCAATTAGAGGAGGAGTTTGATAGAGTGTCGGTGGGCAGCCATAGGAGATATGGACGGAATAGAGAAGCTAGGAACTGAACAGATAACAACTTGGGAAGTATCAAGATGAAAATTCCTGCGTTTTAAGGAAAAAGTGATCCCGAAGCATATCTCGAGTGGGAAAAGAAGATGGAGTTGGTTTTCAACTGTCACAACTACTCTGAAATAAAGAAGGTAAAACTTGCTGCAATCGAATTTACCGACTATGCTATTGTGTGGTGGGACCAAGTAACCACCAATAGGAGGCGAAACAGAGAACGTCCTATTGAAACTTAGGATAAGATGAAAAGGGTGATGAGGCGACGATTTGTACCAAGTCATTACTACCGAGATCTATACCTCAAGCTGCAAGGTCTCCATTAAGGTAACCAGAGCGTTGATGAGTATTTTAAAGAGATGAAGATAGTGATGATTAGAGCCAATATGGAAGAGGGTCAGGAGGTGATAATGGCTAGATTTTTGAATAGTTTAAACCGAGAGATTGCTAACGCAATCGAGATACACCATTATGTGGAATTGGAGAATTTGGTGCATATGGCAATCAAAGTTGAGAGGCAACTGAAGAGGGGTGGTACACGACCAAGACCAGCCCCTCAAAATTCGAGTGCAACACCTTGGAGGCCAAACTACCCAAAGAAAGTAGAAAACCCGTCCACCTTCAAGGCCAAACCTGAGCACAAACCAACCACCAATACCACAGCCTTTCAAGGTAAATCAGCCCCTACTTCTACTCATTCTAGCGAGATTAAGTGTTTCAAATGTCGGAGAAAAGGACACATAGCTAGCCAATGTCTAAACAAGCGAATTATGGTGATCTGGGAAAATGGAGAAATTGATTGTGAAGATGAAAATGACCTAGATGACATGCCACCATTGGAGGACGCTCCCATAGGAGATGAGGAGTTTGGGACAGATCATGGTGAGATGCTTGGGCTAATCGCACGTCGAGCCTTAAACTTGCAAGCTAAAGAAAAGGAAGAAGAACTACAGCGGGAGAACATCTTTCACATCGTTGCCACGTGAGAGACAAGGTATGTAGTCTTATTATCGATGGCGGTAGTTGCACTAATGTTGCTAGCACTTCCATGGTTGAAAAGCTAGGGCTCACAACACTTAGGCACCCTCTTCCTTACAATCTACAATGGTCAAATAATAATGGTGAAGTGAAGGTTACAAAGAAGGTTATGCGACGTGGTATCAATACAAGCAGGACATCTCTTTTTCAGAAGACCGTGGCAATTTGACCGGCGTGTACAGCATGACTGCTTCACCAACAAGTATTCATTGACGCACAATCAACGGACTATCACTCTTGTTCCGTTGACACCAAAACAAGTTTATAAGGACAAAGTGAGGTTGCAAAAACTGAGTGAACAAAAGAACGTGAGAGAGCAAAACAATGAGAGTGAAAACAAGAGTGAGGCCGTGCATAGTGAGAGTGAGGGGAAAGAGAGATACACGGCCAAAGAGAGAAAAAAGTAGAGTAATGTTGAATCCGGCAAGGAAGAAAAGAGATAGAAGAGTTCGGCCAAGGAGGTAAAAACAGAGAGAAAACAAAGAAATTTCTATGCAAAAACAAGTGAGGTTAAGCGAGGGTTGATTTCAAAATGGCTGAGGATTGTACTCATGTACATGGAGAACTTTTTAAGCACTAACCAACTTGACTCTGTGTTGCCTAGTGTTGTTGTTTCTCTCTTACAGGAATTCGAGGATATGTTTCC